>NC_134951.1:106649310-106669310 GCF_965638725.1 Aptenodytes patagonicus
CCTTGTTCCGCAGCCCCTGCGGCACTTACGGCTACGACGGGAGGCTGAACGTGTCACCCCGGCAAGCCGGGCCCCGCAAGAACAAGCAGGGAGCCAGCCCTCCCGCCGAGGCCCGGCCGGGCCGGCTGCGCCCGCCGCTCCGCGCCCGCGGAGCGCAGCGCGGGCCGCCGCCGAGGCCGCTCGCCGTCGGGGCGTCGCGGGCGGGCGGCCCCAGCCCCGTCGCTCCCCGGCGGCGGCGGGCGGAGGGCCCGTCGCCCCTATTTCTAACGGTGTCACGTTAAAACAACTCCCGGCGAAGCCCCCCCGGCGGGCAGAGGCTCCCGCCGGGGCCGCCCGGCGCTCGGGCTGGGGGACGAGAGCGGTAGCAGCGGAGCGCCCCGGGACTCGCCCCGCTGCGCGGGGGATTTGCGGCCACCCACCGCGCTGAGGTGGCCAGCGCCGGCCCCGGGACGGGCCTCGGACCCAGGCATGGCACGGCTTGCGAGGGCGCCCCGCCGTGCGGGGCTGCCCAGCCCGGCGAGGAGCGGGCCTCTCCCGCTGCCGCGGGGGCCGGGGAGGGCAGCGGTTAAAGCAGCCCCGCGGCCCCCTCGCCCCGCACCACGGCGGCCGCGCCGTGCCGGGGCTGCCGCCTGTCGCCGTGTGCGCCCCGACGTGCCGGGCGCTGCGTCCCCGGGGGAGGCCGGCGCTGGCGGCGGCCCCGAAAAGCTTCGCCTCCCGCACCGGTGCCGGGCTCGATGGCGGGTGTTACCGGCCGCGTCTCCTCCTGATCCGCCGGCCGGGGCAGCGGCAGGGAGATTAATTTTTCATAACTCGGGAGCAGCTTCCCAGCGGCAGCTCCGGCAGCGCGACGGGGCCGTTTCGGCCGGTCCCGAGCGATTTCTTAGTGATCCGCGGTGGGTGGTTTGTCACGTTATCCACCCACCCGCGTTAGCGTCCCCGCTCCCCGCCGCGGAGGCAGCGCGGAGCCGCCAACCGCCCCGACGCGGCGGCCAGCCCGGCCCCGCCGGCGGGCGGCGGGGGAGAAGAGCCGCTGCGGGGAGCCACACGTTTCGCCCCCGCGGGCAGCGCAGGCCCCCGAGGGGGCGGGTTTGCTGCCCGTGCCGGCTCCCAAACTGTGGCCGCGGAGGGTAGCCCTCGCAGCGCGCCCCGCCGAGGGGGCTTCCGCGGCCGGCCAGTCCCGCGGGAGGCGGCGGGGCTGCCCGCACCCACGCGCGGGGCTGGGCGCCGCGGCTCTCCTCTAGTGAGACAGGTCCTTAAAGTGGAAGGGGAAGGGCGCGGAGCGGCTCCCCGCGCCGACAGCAGCAGGGCGGGCAGGGGGCGAAGCGCGGCCCGGCCCCTCGCCGCTGGCACGGAGCTGAGGCGCAAGTTTTGGCAGGGGCCGCCCGCGGCAGCCCTGCCTGCCCTCGCCCCGTCCGGGCTCTCCCCTCCACTCGGGGCTCCCTCTCCCGCCGGCCCGGGCGCCCCGCACGGCAGCCGAGAGGGGCGGGCGCGGACGGGCCCGGCGAGGCGGCGCCGTCCTTACCTGGCGCCGAGCGCCCTGCAGCGCTCCGCTGCCGTCTGTCCCTCCGCAGGACGTTATTCCCGCTCCTCAGTTTATTCCCCTGCCGCCTGCGAGCCTAAGGCTGTTTTCCTACGGGAAGCCTCGCCTCTTCGCCGGCAGCGGCCGGGCGACCCTCCGCGGCAACCGGGGCGGGGATGCGGGCGCTCCCTGCCCCGCGCCGCGGAATCCCGCGCTCACGGCGGGACAAAGCGCGCCCGGCAGGCTCTGGTCCGGATTGCAGCCCGGACCTGCTGGGAAGATCCTCTTTTGGTTTTTTCCCCCCAAAAAGATTTTTCGCGAAGCTTTCCCGCCGGAGCCGGCCGGGAGCGGGCTGTGCTGAGCCGGGGATGGGTGCAAGCCGACCGACGCTCCGGGCGCGCGGTTCAGGGGGCCGGGGCCGGCGCCGCCCGCAGCGAATACCCGGGTCTCGGCACCGCCGGTTGTTCCGCGCGCCGCAACCTGACGCTCGTTTCCGTGTTTATTTTCTGCCTCGCACGTGGAAAGCGACCCGCGGGGCTCCCGCTCACAGCCCCGCGGTGCGCGGCAGAACCGCCGCCCCTGCGCGCCCCCGACGGGCGCCGGCCGGGAGGGGGGCGGCCGCCGACCCGTTTCTCTTAAAGTTTGTCACCCGCGTGGGGGCAGGGCCCGCGAGCGGGGTTTTGCTTCACCGCCCCGATGCTTAACGCGTGGAAGACGCGCACCCTGGGGCAGCAGCCGCCGCGCCCCGCCGGTCCTCCGCGGACGCCTTCCCGCGTGGAAAACTTTCCCGCGTGGGGCACCGCGGAGCATCCCCCGCCCCCGCGGGGATGACTTTCCTAAAGTTTCTTCCCCCCCCACCCCCCCCACCCCCGCGGGGCGGCTTTTGTCCGCCCCTCGCCCGCGCGCGGCGGGGGGGCGGGGGGGGGGGAGGCCGCCCCGTCGGGTCGCGGCTGCCGGCCCTCCCGCCCCGTGTCCGCTCGCCCCCCTCCCCCCCGCCCCCCCCCGCAGGTGCGCGGTCGCCGCCACCTTCCCGCGGGGGCGGGGCGGCCCCTCCCCCCCCCCCCCGCTCTCCCCTCTCCTCTCTCCCCGCTCCTGCCAAGTTCTCCCCGTCCCCCCCGTCCGTCCCAAGGAGCCTCCCGATTGGGCGCCGGGCCGGGCTCACGTCACTCCGAGCGTGACGTCTAGTCTTCCTGTTTCCTTCAGCTGTGTCTTAAAGTAAATCTTGTGGCGGTGCGGAGCGCTCGCTCGGCTCGGCCAGCCCTGCCCAGCCCAGCCCTGCCCCGCGCCCCGCCACGCGCCGCTCCGCGCCACTCCGCCCCCGCGCCGCTCCGCTCCGCGCGCGCAGCCCCGCGGCCGCTGCCCTCCCGCACGCACTCGCCCTCCCTCGCCCGATTATCATATTCATCGGCGGCGGGGGCTCGCCGGCCGCGCGCGCGTGTCCGTGTCGGCGTGTCTGTGCGTGTGCGCGCGTGTGCGGGGCGCGTGTGGTGTGTGCATGTGCGTGTGCGTGTCTCCCTTTCTCTCTTTCCACCGGCAAAAAAAAAAGAGGCTCAGTTTCGTCGCCGTTGCACGGAGTAAGTACCCGCTCCCTCTCCGCGCCCCCGCCGTCCCTCCCCGCTTTTTCGGCCTTTTCGGGTCTGTCTTTTTTTTTTTTTTTTTTTTTTTTTTTTTTTAAATTCGCACTTGCTTGGGCTGCTTTAAATGGTCCGGGGCGGGAGGGGGGGGTGGGGGGGTGGCGGCGGTGGGGGCGGAATGAAACCCCCAGCAAAATACTGATCGCCGTTGTCAAACCTCTGCTTCTTTTTCCAGGGGGCAAAATTGCAATGACTTTATTAGCTGAGTAGTTTTAATTGCCCGGTAGATAAAGCGGTAAGGATTTGTAAGCGCCGAGCCCGATGGAGCGCTCACCGTAGCCTGCCCAGGGCTGAAGAGTAAGTGACCTGCTCGTTGTTAGGTGATCCTCCCCCCCTTCCCCGTCGCTCGCTCCCTGCCACCTTTTGTGGAGCGGTCTTTATTTTGTTCCGTGGGCTGGAGGGCAGTTTTGCGGGGACGGAAAAGGCAGTCGGTATTTGGCTTCTTTTTGTTGTTCCCAGCTTCCTCCTCCCCCCTTCCCCGCCGAAGTTCCCCATCCCCTGCTTTAAACTCCCGCTCCGGTCCTCTGAGCCTCCTCTTTGTCCTGTTTATTATAGCTGCCTTTCTTTTTGTCTCTTCCAATTTGCTTGTCATTTGCATGTCGCTAGTTCTCCTTTTTAACCCAAACCGGGAAGGGCAGGGACTTTTTATTCTCACTCTTCTTATCCTCGCAATTACTTTTTCATTTCCAAGGGCGGGACGAGCTGCGAATTGTGGAAATGTATAGAAAATGGGATTTGAGTGGTAGGTGGCGAGCACATGAGAAGAGACCGAGCGCAAGTCGCGGGATAAGAGCCTTGATCTGGGGGAAAGATTAGGATTATTGGTACTTTCTGTTTGGTTGGTTGTTGTTTGTTTTTTCTTCGGGGGGGGGTGTGTGTGTGTGTGTTAATTTTTTCTTAGCCTTTGATGGAGGTCTTTCTCGGCCTTTTTCATTTTCCGCGTATCGGCTGAGTGACCCGGAGCACTTTGCCATGTGTTTAAACGGAGTTGAAGCGCGGGAGGGAACGGTGCTGGGGGGCGTGGGGGCTGCGCGGCGGGGGCGCGCAGGGCTCTGTTGGGGGGTGAGCGGCCCGGGATCGGGGGGGGGGGGCACCGAAAACGCGGGGCCCGAGGGGCAGCCGGGGCACGGCTCTCCGGCACCGGGCACTCCGCGGGGGCGGAGCGGGGCCGCCCTGGGGTCCGCGCGTCTTTGCGGGGGGGGGGGGGGAAGGGGGGGAGGGGGGAGAAAGTTGCGCGTATCCCCCGCGGTCGCTTGGCGGCCGGCGAGGGCAGAGCCGCCGGGGGCCGGGGCAGGTGCGCGGGGCGCGGGCAGGTGCGGGGCGGCTGCGGGGCGCGGGGGGTCCCGGCCGCCGCCTCCCCGTGCGGCTGGGACGGGCGGCGGTGCCGGAGAGAGCCGGGGTGGCGGGGGCAGCCGTGGGAAGCGAGCCGGTAAAAAAGCGTCTGCGCGCCCGAAAGGCGCGTCCGAGGTGGGACGGAGCTCTCGGAGGGGTCGGTGTCACCTACGTGTGCCCCGTCCGCGGAAATGGGAGATACGGGGGATTTTAACTCCGTATCTTTGACGGAGTAGGAGGTGTCAGCCACGGCTGGCAGGGGAGACGGCTGCAGAGCAGAGGTGCCCTCGAATGTCGGGCAAAAGTTCCCCGGGCGAGGATTTGGAAACCCGCTGGTTTCCCGCAGGTCCCGAGCGCTGGCGGGGAACGCCGCGGTGCTTCTGGCTGCGCGGCGAGTGTCGCCCCAAAACCCTCACCCGGGTGCGGGGACGGGCGGGGGGCACGTGGAAGCGCATCCGCGGCCGTCGCCCGGTGGCGGAAAGGTCCGGTGTTGTGAAATGCGGGGCACAGAAAGGCGGCTGTGTCACCGCGAGGTGTGAAAGCTCAGATTATTTGTCACTTCCATCGTCTGCAGAGGTTTGGCAGCTCGCGGGATGAATTGGACGGAGGCAGTCTCCTTGCCCGTAGATTTGCATGTGGCACGTACCCTTTATGTCGTCTTCTCGCAGTTTTTCTGTGAGTTGCCGTCAATCACGTAAAGTTTACGACCGCGGCAGCTCGTTTTGCATTTATTTTATCTGCTTTTTGTCCAGAGCTTACCTTTAACAGCGATATCACATACTGTGAAATGTGTATTAATACTCAAGGGTAGACAGGGTATCAACATTTCATGAGTTGATCTGTGATAAAAAGTACAACGTATATACTTTTCGCTAACAGCTCCCTGTTAAATTATTCTGTAAAGTGTCTTACGTTCGCTGAATGGCACTGTCAGTATATGCGGTTAACTTTCCTGCCAGCTGAACTCCAAGGCCTCTCAGTTTATATGACTTGTCTTTTTTACGATCGGTTGGTAGATCAAGATAGTCGTAAGAATGGTCACATTTTGGAATTGGAGTTTGATTTGATTCAGGGCAGAATTGTAAATACTGCAATTGGTACTCTCCAAATCATGATTTATTCTGTCTCAAAGTGCAGCCTAACTGCTAGATTAACTAATTCAAGAATTGTGATTTAACGACATCATGTAGCACGGAAAAAAAAATCTTGGAAAACTTGGGCTGAGTTGGTAGTAGGAATCTTGCGAGCGTTTCAGTATTGTCTCTGCACAGAGACCATGTGAGTTATTTTCTTCACGATCAGCGAAATAACAAGGACCAAACTGGCTTGAGAGGAGGAAAATGTTTTCAATTTTCTACCTTGAGCAGCTCGATTTCTTTTTCTCATTCAAAGAATCTGTTTCCTCAAGCAGTGCCGAGCACGGATGCGCGATGGAGGGCCGTGCATCTCCCCAAAATAAAGGCCTGAACTAATGAGATGCCGAATCCCTTCTGTTAGTGAGCTGTGTCAGTCCTCCCTGCAGTCGATTTGCATTGAGGATGTTTGGCATTCACGGGCATTGCTGAATACCTTGCTGGATTGGGCCCTGGGTAGCACCAGGTTCATAAAACGAGGGTGGCTTTTTTCTTTGAGGCTAAAGAGCAGGTAGTGTAATTTTGAAGTAAATCAGGCTCTAATTTTTACTTCTCCTTATGGAGAAATCCTAATGAAGTAGTTGTTACTGCACAAATAGTTGCTCGTCGTTTCTGCCTTGTTTCAAATTCTTTGATTAGACGTCTCAGCTAAGGGAGTTAGATAACCCCCTTCTCCCAAGAAAACTTGTGTCAGAGCCGTACAAAAAGGTCGTACTTTCTCATTAGAGGCTAACGTGATTTTAGCACTGAACAGACCTATGGTGAATAGATGTAATCTGTTCTTCGGATTTTAGCTGTGGTTTTGTGCGTGAAATGCTGTTGACTGGAATAATTTTCATCCTGCGCTTCCTGGCTGATTCTGGCAAAGCCATACCCCGTGTAGCGCTTTAGAGTGAAAGATCTAAATATTTCTATTAGCAGAAGCGTGTTAAATTTCTTGTGTGGTGTTGGCATAACGGGCTGACATGAAGCAGGCAGACGCTGGACCAAAGAAAGTAGTCGGCTTGTGAAAAGATAGGAGCAATTTCAGCTCCATAAACTGATATCTCCTTGAATTCACCCATGAATATTCGTCAAGTTTAGCACCTTACTGCTGCGTATTTAAGGGCTGTTTAGGTTAGGCTAGGGTCCTTCAGAGTGGCTGAGGAGGGTGAGTTTGAATTTACATCTCCTTTGTATCTCGTAGGTGTATGAATTAATCTAGGAGAAAATGGTCAGCGTCTTTGGAGATCAAGATGAGTTAACAAAATTGATTGCAGAAACTGATTTATTTGTAATGAGTGCAGTTAAATACCTGACATCATATTCCTTTCTAAAGACCGTTCTAGCCAAAGGTTTGGTAACAGTAACTCTTGGATACCTAGAAATTAATCTGTTTCCGGTTAAAATGTCAATGCATATCAAAT
Source organism: Aptenodytes patagonicus (assembly GCF_965638725.1). Lineage (NCBI taxonomy): Eukaryota > Metazoa > Chordata > Aves > Sphenisciformes > Spheniscidae > Aptenodytes > Aptenodytes patagonicus. The sequence continues at coordinate 106,656,335 of NC_134951.1, forward strand.
GGATATGAAATAAACCCGGCTGTAGCTGCTGTGCTGTTAAGAGGTTATTCATAGCTACATTTTAATCATATCTCCTCAAACAAAAGTTTTGAAAGTAAATTTGTAAATAAAATACTGCAAGCTATGTTTATGGGTGGACTTAGAACGTGCTGAGGGCCTTGGTATGATTTTTAGTTACATGGGCACGGAAAATACTCGGTTTCTGAGAAAGCCGCATCGTGCGAGTTGAGGCTCGAGATGTGGAGGGTAAATTTAACATAAACTACACTTGGCATGCAAAGAGTGTCAAAAGTCATGTGTAAAGCAAATATAACCTTCACAAATTTAAAACTCTGTAACTCGGAAAGAAATGATGCTTCTCAAGATTTCTACGTAGATCTTGACAACCTGAGCGCTCTCTCTAGCTATATGTTTCTGGATAGCTGTACAGAGACGTTAGATGTATGAAATACAGTTTTGAGACAATGTGCAGCCAAAGTACCGGTACTACGTAAAGGACACAAACTTCTTAAATACGTTTCCCCCCCCCCCAAGAGTTCCCTATTTATCCAGTTCTGATCAGTATCAAAGTCTGCCTTCGTGGCTGGGATTTTGCATCCCGCTGAACGTGCCATTCCACTTCCCTTGAGGTGTGAATTGGTTTTGGTCCTCCGAGACCAAAATGTTAACCGTCTGTTCAGCATTCATTCTGTTTTGTCAGGCTAAAGTAGAACTATTTCTCGTATTTAAGCCGAAAGGCACATAAGCCTTAAAGCTGGCGGTCTGTAGGCTCGGGATAACACCAGGGCAAATGGGAGACGTTGCTTAATACCCAGGTTAAGTGTACGGTAACTCCCATGCTTTCAGCTTCCAGCGGGGGAAGGAGGGGGCATCGCTCCGGAGCACCTCCTGCCGCATGTTTGCGGTGGCAGGAATGGGCTGGCGAGCAGCTGCTGGTACGGGGGCTCGGGGAGAGGAAAATGGACGCTGGGGAGGAAGGATGCGTGGCAATGACCTTCCAACCTGGCGCAGGACAGCCTATTTCCTGAGCTGCTGACTCAAGGGTACAGCAAGCCCTCCCCATGCGTGTCCTTGGTTGGGATTGGGCAAGAGAGAGGGAAACAGTGGTCAGGCACCTCAAATTTGCTGGGAAACGTGCAAAACTTGAAACCTGACATGAGGTTTTTGGTGTGAGTCTGGGAACTTATTGCTGGATCTCAATCAAGCATAGCTTGACTACAGAAAAGGAAGGAAAAGCATGAAGGTTTTCAGTGTTGGTGGGTTGTTTTTTTTTCCTATTGGCAAGTATTATCTTTACGGAGAATGCCTTTGGAATATCTTGCGTGCAGTAAGCAAGAGCTCTTTCGGTTATCTTGCAATTAGTTTATATCGCTTTCAAATGAACACCACTAGACTGAAAGGTCAACCTTGACCCTGGTTTATTCTGTGCCAGTATCGCCTGCTTAAAATCTCCCGTGGTGGTCGCCCCTTTGCACCCCCTAAGGACTTGGCCGTTTATTTACAAAAACAACCCTCCTGAAATCCCAACTCCTCAGATTTATTTTAGTTGAAGACCTAATTGTAAGAGCCTGATTCTGCCCCCTGAAAAACTCCATTTGCATTAATTGAGAGAAAGCAGGAGACAGTCGTTTACAACACATACTGCCCAGCAGGGCCTGATCCTACCACTCGCACGTAACAGGATTTTGGTATCCCTGGACTCCATGGGAGTTGCTTGCAGGGTGGGATGCTACCTGGTGTGCAGGTGGTAGAATTCGGCCCCTGCAACAGAACTCCTTGTTATTTTATTATTCTCATGAGGTCTCCAAACTTCACTTGCTTAATGTGCTTCTTGACAAGGAATGATCTCAGAAGGCAGTGTCCTGATAGCAGCGTAAGGCTCTGGGTTTCCCATCTGAATTCGTGACTTTTTTTTTTTTTTATCATTCTTTGCTTTCCTGTATGCAAGGAGCCAGTACTGTAAACAAACATCACGTCCCTTGCATAATTGTCTCTGACACTAAATCTCTGAAAATTCTTTTAGTACATCCAGAATACGTGGGCAAAAGCTGCAGAATAAACATAATGTTTCTAAGTATTAAAAGCGCTTTTTTTTTTTTCATGCTGGTTGCAAACTAAGCAACTGATTTTACAGATTATTTCATGCTGAAATTATGCCTATTTGCATGGATAGTCATTCTTTAAAACTAGCCACAGATGCAGTCCTAGGGAGCACGTAGATGTTTTTACAGGTGAACCGAAAGAGATGGGAGCAATTCCAAAAAGTCTGCATGCTGCCTTTGGCAATATACCCTGTTATTGTGAAGATTGTGCTCTGTTAAGCAAATGTAAAGTTTAATATTAGATAAGCGTCGCATGAAAAATATTTTAATTTTCCTCAGTGTTAAATTTTAAGAAACAGGAAAGAGCGTCTAGTGCTTTATGTGCAATGTGAGTTTAGCATCACTAGTTAATAAGTCACAAATTATGTCAAGAGCCTTTTACAAAATGCAAGGAAGTGTGTTATCTTTTTATGCTGTGTTCCTGGGAAACAATGAGAGTTCATATAAAGAGAAGGTATCTTCCTTTCTCACGCAGCTGATTGATGTTATTTCTTTCATCTTTCTGTATTTTTTCTCATCTTTTCTGCATGTCACAGGAAATAAGATTCGGTGTATTCAAAATATTACGTGTAAGAAGGGCTTCACTGGGCGTTTGAGATACTGTTCTTGGAGATTTTTCTAAAGCAGAGAGATGTGACACTGAACATGCCTCGTTTCTGCTATGCAAAAAATTTAACGTCATGTATTTTAGTGTACGAAATACAAAATCTTCAGCCTTTGGTAGCGGGGCTTGGAGAATGTAAGTTAAGAAAAGGGAAGGAATGTATGGGGAATTGAAAACACTGTCATGGCTAGTCACTGGTACATACGAGGCTATGTTAGCGAACTACATTTTGGCCTTTTTTTGATCAAATCTCTGTAAATATTATAATCCTGACCATAAAATATTTTAATGCATTTTTGCTTTGCTGAATAAATGTTTCCCTAATGATTTAAGAGAGGGTTTTTTTTTCCCCCAGTGTAAGCCTAAATGTGTCTGTGATTTCTTTGCCTTTCACGTACACATACACTATCCTACCTACAATTAAGGGAAAGTTGTTGTTTTGACCTTCGAATGTTTATTTACCAGTTTCATCTCTCTTTAAAAAGCAAAACTACAATTACCGTTTTTACATTGCAATTGAATTTTTTTAATCCAAATTTTATACAATTTCTTGTTTTAACAATAAATCTTAAATAAGGAGTACTTTCATCTTCTTTTGTAACATGTATCTCAATGCCCTAAATTTAATCAATTGGTTGTCAGAGGCTGTGTTCTTCTAATCTACTCTTTCTTCTGAAGATAAACAGTATCATTTTAGGCATTTGTGCAAGAGAATCATATTACTGGTGCTTAAGCAGTTTTTGCTTTTTTAAATCTTAATCCATCTTAAACCAGTGGAGCAGAAATATTTAAAAATGTTTCATTTCAAGCAGAGTGCATAATAAATTGCAATAATTGTAATGTGCCATAAATCCCAGAGCCTATGCATTTTGCATTTTATTCAGGATTGAGGTCAGGAAATTTGGAGAAATTTAAAGAAAATGATTCATCAGTCCTTTTGTTCTGTTGGCCAGGGTCCCAGGATTCTTGAGCTGAGCCCAGCTGACAAGCTTTTGAAGATGGCACAATAACAGTCCAGTGATGCCTGACCATGACAGCACAGCCCTCTTAAGCAGGCAAACCAAGAGAAGAAGAGTTGACATTGGAGTGAAAAGGACGGTAGGGACAGCATCTGCATTTTTTGCAAAGGCAAGAGCAACGTTTTTTAGTGCCATGAATCCCCAAGGTTCAGAGCAGGATGTCGAGTATTCAGTGGTGCAGCATGCAGATGGGGAAAAGTCAAATGTACTCCGCAAGCTGCTGAAGAGGGCGAACTCATATGAAGATGCCATGATGCCTTTTCCAGGAGCAACCATAATTTCCCAGCTGTTGAAAAATAACATGAACAAAAATGGTGGCACGGAGCCCAGTTTCCAAGCCAGCGGTCTCTCTAGTACAGGCTCAGAAGTACATCAGGAGGATGTATGCAGCAACTCTTCAAGAGACAGCCCCCAAGAGTGTCTTTCCCCTTTTGGCAGGCCGACTATGAGCCAGTTTGATGTGGATCGGTTATGTGACGAGCACCTGAGAGCTAAACGCGCCCGGGTTGAGAATATAATTCGGGGTATGAGCCATTCCCCCAGCGTGGCATTAAGGGGCAATGAAAACGAAAGAGAAATAGCTCCGCAGTCTGTGAGTCCCCGAGAAAGTTACAGAGAAAACAAACGCAAGCAAAAGCTGCCGCAACAGCAGCAGCAGAGTTTCCAGCAGCTGGTTTCGGCGAGGAAAGAGCAGAAGCGAGAGGAGCGCAGACAGCTGAAGCAGCAGCTGGAGGACATGCAGAAGCAGCTGCGCCAGCTGCAGGAGAAGTTCTACCAGATCTATGACAGCACCGACTCCGAAAATGATGAAGATGGCAACCTGTCGGAAGACAGCATGCGCTCCGAAACCATGGATGCGAGGGCCGGCGACTCTGTCGGCAGGTCGGACAACGAGATGTGTGAGCTGGACCCGGGGCAGTTCATCGACCGGGCGCGGGCCCTCATCCGAGAGCAGGAGATTGCGGAGAACAAGCCGAAAAGAGAAGGTCCCAAGGACAAGGAGCAAGGGCCAAATGCCTTCCACCCCGAAGGCAAACATTTGGCCGAGACGCTGAAGCAGGAGCTGAACACCGCCATGTCGCAAGTTGTGGACACGGTGGTCAAAGTTTTCTCGTCCAAGCCCTCCCGCCAGCTTCCTCAGGTCTTCCCACCTCTCCAGATCCCGCAGGCAAGGTTCGCTGTCAACGGGGAGAACCACAACTTCCACACGGCCAACCAGCGCCTGCAGTGCTTCGGGGACGTCATCATTCCCAACCCCCTCGACACCTTCGGCAGCGTCCCCATGCCCGGCGCCACTGACCAAACTGAGGCGCTGCCCCTCGTCGTCCGCAAAAACTCCTCCGACCAATCCGCCTCGGCCCCACCGGCCGGCGGCCACCACGCCTCCCTGCACCAGTCCCCGCTCTCGGCCACCACTGGCTTCTCCACCTCCTCCTTCCGCCACCCCTTCCCACTGCCCCTCATGGCCTACCCCTTCCAGAGCCCCCTGGGCGCCCCGTCGGCCTCCTTCCCGGGAAAAGAGCGCGCCTCTCCCGAATCCCTCGACCTGACGCGGGAGACCACCAGCCTGAGGACCAAGATGTCGTCGCACCACATGAACCACCACCCCTGCTCGCCGGCCCACCCCCCCAGCGCTGCCGAGGGCCTCTCCTTGTCCCTTATAAAGTCCGAGTGCGGCGACCTGCAAGACATGTCCGAAATCTCGCCCTATTCGGGAAGTGCAATATCCTTTTCGAAAGACGAGCGATAACCCGGCGGTGGCTGGTGGGAGAGGACGAGGGGCCATGCCCGTGCCCCGGGGCTTCCCCCGGGCGCTGTGGGAGCAGGGCGCTCGTGGGGGAGCGGGCGGGGGGCTTGGTGAGGCCAAATAAAATGCCGGGTGTTGACTCACGGCGCTCCTTCAGCAACGGTGTTCATGTAAAAAAGCCAACGGCCCTACCCAAGCCTTTTAGACTGTCCCGTGGGGTCAGAAAGCGAGGCAAGCCCATGACCCGGGTGCCAGTGGGTTTCCCTGGGCCGGCAGGTCCTTCCCCAGGCAGGGAGGTGATCGAGGGGGCATCGCCCTCGGCTGAAAACCATTCAAGCCACGGCCGCCTCCTTTCCCTCCCCTGCCAGGCCAACACGTGACCCGTGTTAATGGTGTCGTGGCTGGGGCTCGCAGAGAGCCACGGTCCGGTCATCATGAGCCGTCAGCTCTCAAGCACGTAAGGGAAACAAAGCACAAAAGACACAGGTACTGATATATTCAGGCTGCATCAAGTTCTTTCCCCCACCCAGAGGTCTGTTCCTCAGCCCTTGTGCAGCTGCCTGCTATGCATGATTAACCTCTGTTCAGCCATACACAGAAATCTTTTGTCCTAACATACACAAAGCAAATTATTTTGGAAAGCTAGAGAGAACAATTAAATATAAAACTTCAGCTGTATTCAATTTACAGGACACTTCCCCTGCTTAAAAAAAAGATGATAATAAAATCTCTCTTTTTAGCTCAATAGCAGGCTTTAGTGAGGGGAAAAAATCAATCTCTGCCTTTATTTAGGCATATCCAGACATAGTAATGATCTTTTCTTTTTTTTTCCTGGAAACTAGTACTAGATTTTTAATTTTTTTTTTCTTTTTTAGCAATAACACCTCCCACTGCTTCCATCTTTTCCCCTAATGTGCTTTTTGGTCAAAAGATTTTTCTTCCAAGTACAGTCGTATTAAAAGTGAATAAAATACCATGTCTGCCCAATGCTAAAATTGAGGATTTTGCATGAAGGGTAGATTGACGTTTTTTCCCAGCTCCAAGACCCCAGCAGAAGGCAACAGCACAGGCACAGAGCCTTAGATGCAGCTAATTTCATTCCCAAGTTGATGAAAGTAACTGCGACTGAATAACTCTGCCCCTCCCTGAGTAATGGTAGAGATGCTGAGGAACTTGTCCCCTTTCCAGGGGTATCATGTGAAGGCAGATGCCCGGGGCTGTGCCCCATCGCTGGGTATCTTCTAGGCGATTAATAACTCTGGTGGTTTTAGATTAATTTAACCACATTTTCTGTAGACGTGTTAAATCCTCGAGAGGGTGCTGGCAGGGCTCGAGACCCGCTGGTTACCTAGACTTCCCATCCCTCCCGTGGCAGCGGGCACCACTGGGACAAAGGCAGGTGCTGCAGGTCCAGAGCCCATCACCACCAGTCTTGGATCTAACTTAGGTCAAGTCTGAGTGAAGAGTTGCTGCTGTCTGACCTGTATGAATAGTCCCATTTCTATAGGGGGAAGTGTTCCCGGTTTGAAAGCACCTTCCTTAGCTGTTGGAGTTTTCGAGAGCCAGCTGGTAGTGGACGTGATGTTTGAGGGACCTCTTTCCCAAAAGAAGATCTCTCTGCTGCGTTGGTAGCAGGGAAGTCTTCTCCTCGCCATATACGTTGTATGGCAAAACAGAGGAGTCGGTCTAAATCCAGCATCACTTGCAGTTACTGCCAGTTACTTTTGGAGATCCAAACTGAAAATCTCTCCTGCATATTGAAATGCAAGCTGCGATGCTTGGAAAGCAGTCCTGAGGTCAACAGGAGTGGCAGCCGAGGGCAAGGCTCAGGCCAGAGCAATTAAGTAATTTCTGCCAAACAGTACAGTGGCATACTAATTGTTTTTGTATAAACGTAGTTCTCCCATCCTGGGAGAGGAGTGAGCAGAAGTGAAAAATGCCAAGCGTGTGAACTAGGAGTGGTTCCGGGGCCGCACGTGATCCTCTCCACCCATGGAGCATCTCTCCCTCGCCCCTGCCGTTTCTCCCCCTTTCCCCTGCTCAGTTGCACTGGCGGTCGCTAACGGAGCTCGTTGCTTCTGCTGAAACAGGGGTGCGAGAGTCCCCCGCCGCTCCCAGGCTTAGCCGGGGGAAACGCTGAGTGGAGTGACTCCCTTCCTCCTCCCTTGCCTCACTTCTTCCCCCGCCATTGTGAAAGGCCCACCTAGACGCTATGGCAGGCTGCAGTTTGGTCTGGGTTTAGATACAGACCTGTTGGGACAAAGAGGTTTATTAAAGAGCACTTCTACACAACGTGCACCCTGGTATACGGCGCAGCTGTGGGGATGGATGTTTTTTTCTAGCAGCGGCTTGTTTGTCCAGGTAGCTTGCAGTTTCCAGGGAAAGGTGCAGTACGGAGGTTGGTTTGTTTGTGGTCAGTTCTGTTGTGGCACTTTTATTTTACATGGTTGAATGTGCATATATAGGGAATATATTTCTTGAGAGAAGCAGGTCTTTCTTCCGTGCAGAAAGCAACATCTGTTTTCCCGCACAATACAGCCAGGATGAGAACATAAGACTAGCTGATACAGCCAAGTTCAGGTTTTAGTAGTAGGCTAAAACACTGAACCGGCCTGGGTTTTGGTTTTTTGGGTTTTGTTTTTTGCCTTTTTTTTTTTTTTTAAACCACCGCCTGGAAAATGTATCTGATCGTTCTTTGCTGACTTGCAGACGGAAATAGTTAATGTTTGCGTATGTTGCTAAACAAGATAAGATGCACCTGCAGCATGAATTCCCATCTTGGTCATGAATGCAGTCTCTATCTTTGCAAACTAATCTGTTTAATCAAATACTAAGTTTTATTCAAATTCCAAAAGAAACAGACAGCGAATTGTTTTTCTGCATGCTCTTCCTTTGTCATGCATCCTCTTTGCATCTCAAGAAAAATAGCCTTGTTCAGTCCCAAAACATTTGCGTAGATCAAAACTGAAGCACAGCAGTAGTTAGTGTGCTGTTAAGACATCCGTAAAGGTGAAGAAGTTGAGCGTGCTCTCCCTGGCAGGAGGGCTTTAAAACAGTAGTGAAACTTTCTACAATTTATTTCTTTTTAAACAGAATTCCAATCCAACTGGAATGAGTTTCACAGTCCCAATATATGAAAGCTATAATTAGTGAATTACAACATTTTGAAATGAGGAGTTATTACATCTGACTAGAATTAAACTAATTAAACTTACAAAAAAATGAGCGATTGTACAGCAAGCTGGATAACTCTGTGCTGTTGATAAAACCTGGGGGATGAACGAATACTTTCCAGCCAGCCCGTTCTTTGAAGGGTCTTGAAGATGCTCTGAGATACAGCGATTTGGAGCTTTGCTGATTAAAAGCACCTGAGGTGTAACCTAAGGAGCAGCTTGGCTTTGCTAGTGCAGATTTTCTACCTGATGCAGCCTATTCTTACCTCTTTCCTTCAGCTCAATACATGCGTGGGCTAGAAGAGCCTGTTAGAGCATTTGTGGGAGCTCGGGCTGAGAGTAACAGGAGTGAAAGAGCACCACGGAAAAATATTTTTGCAAAAGAGGAGCGTTACCTGGGAGGATTGAAGTGCGAATGAGTCAAATGCTGCGCAGTGCCACCCCTGTGCTTCTCCAGTTAAAACACACAGGAGCGTGTGTTTTATGTGTATATGTTTCGTTGCCAGTCTTTCACTTCCTATTTCTTAGCGTTTTGCCTTTTTGCTGCTGGTGCTGTGTTAGGTGAGGCTACGTTGTACTGTGTAAACGCACGATGCTGAGACTCTCAGGTTGTTTGAACACCGCTTTAGGTTCAGCTGCAGTACACTGTTCCTCTGATCTTTTATGTTCCCGAGCAGATGTCTTTCATTAATTTATGGATTTATCATCTTTTCTTTCTCTCCTTTTTTTTTTTCTTTCCTTTTTTTTTTTTTTTTTTTTACACCTGGCAGCTGGCTCAAGTTTCAGCAGTTATTGTCTATTTTGCATTACCCATAGAATTGAATGTCATCTGTCTTCACAAAGCTATAGCTAAGAGAATTGAGGCAAGCCACACGAGCTGCTGGGACAGAGCTTGTTTGCGTTCCATTCGGCACCCCTCCTCCCTTTACCTCCTTAATATTTATTTGTGCTCGTTTTCTTTCCTGGCCTTGAATGGGGCTTAGCTCGTGTTCAGTACAGCTGTATGTTTACTGAATCTATTTCATCATGAGTCATTGTGCGTGTGTAAGTATCCTGGAAACAGCTAGTGCTTTCTTGGAAGAACAGTTGCTTTTCAGCCCAAGCACTTAAAAAGGAAATTAAGCAATTGGTCAGTTCAGTTTTTTCTGAAATAGCAATGAGTTATCTAATTCTTAGCTCTTAAGTCTGTCATTATCTATTTTTTGCTAGATTATTACAGATCATATCTTTTATCACAGTAAAGCGTTAACCTTAGGCTCAAGATATACAGATTTGTTGCCTATTTGATATCGCTTTAAGGCTGCCAAGTGCTTAAGAACAAGTATAATTTTAATAAAAAATGGATTTCTGGGAATTTGAGTCTCAGAACATCTTTTAATACGTTTCATTCAATATCAAGATCCTCTGGCATTAGAGCAGAAAATATTTAAAAATCCTAAATGCAGAAGGAATCCAAATGCTTAGACAACTGTCTAATATGCTTAAATCCAGAAATACGAGAGCTTTTTTTGAAAGTTTAAGTCCATCTTTGAGCTTGCATTGGAAGAGCATATACGCCAAACCCGATATTAACATGTTGTCAGCCTCAGAGGAATTGCAAATTAAGGAGACTTAGGATTTTTTTTTTTTTCTTTTACTTATTGGAGTTCCCTTTGGATCCCCACTTTGCTGAAAGGATCGCGTAACAAAATGGATTTCTGGCGTAGAAGTTTTGATTTGTCTAAAACTCTTATCACTAAGCAATAGGTGACAGCTTGCTACTATTATTTCACTTACGTATTTTGACAGATGGCACTGCAGAGTGTAATGCTCTTTTAGACTTCTCTATCAGTCTAATGGAGGTAACTGGAGGTTCTTTCAACTCTTCTCTTGGCACAAGAAGTATGTCAGTCATAAATTATCTTCTTTGTAATCATTAAGCATCTAAAACAAAATGCAAGTTCAGCTGAGCCGTTTTCCGTGTACTTCCCGATAATAAGAGGTTTTTAAACTAACATTGTCAATGACTCTTTTTTTTTTAAATGCTACATTCTTCCAATCTAAAAATGAACATTGTAGCTGAAATAAAGGGAGAGGGTTTCAGCAGATTTCACGAATTAGAGAAGAAGGGATTCTGCTGAAAAAGCCTAGCTAATCATCAGTAGCCTGCTGATAAAAATCAGTCTGGGTTTCCCGTCTCGAGGCCTGGAATGAGAAGTTCTGTGCTGACGTGCGCCTGGCCGTAAGGTGGAAGAGGCACCTTGGCTGCAGCGCATCTGTCAACTTGGTTGACCTTCCCCCACCATAAGGTGTGAACCGAGTGAAATTTTCAACAATTGTGTTTAGGAGAAACAGTCCTTAGAGAAGCTTCTGGGAAGAACCCTTAATTGACCTTGTGGGGGCCACATTGATTTTCTCCACGTGCATCTTCATTTCTGATAAATTATAAAGCCATTAATTTGCTGAGGAAATGGCAGGGCCAGCCTGCGGCACAGATGTGACCAGAGCCGTCCTAGCACGCAGTACACAAAAGAGAGCCAAGAAGCTGGGAGAAAAATCAGCAAGCCGAGATTGTTATGGTTAGCTTCGCATTCCCTTGGGAACTCTTTTAGTTGCTTCTGTTTACAGATCTAAAAGGTAATGATGTTTCCAGGATAAATAGGCTGCCTTATAGGGTAAGTGGCCATTTATTGATCGGCTAGCCCGCATTTATCGATTCGTTAGCCCCAAATACAGCTTCGTTCTCCGAGGAGTTAACTGTGTAAATCAGGAGGCGACAAGTTCGTGGCGGGGGGATTGAGCGGCAGAGGGGCTCTGCCTATTACAAATTTCGCTTTGATTTGCACAGCAGCCACTGGAGCAAAGCAACAGCAGGATTAGAGAGAGTTACTCAAGATGTTAAAATTTATCGACACAAATGAAACAGGTGAAACGTACTGCCCGTATAAAACATTGCTCAGAATGATAAAGCGCCTCCGGTTGTCTCACATGCATTAGCTGTATTTCGTGCAAGTGGCACAAGATTGAGAGAAAAAGAGACTTTAGCTGGAATTGCAAAGGAGAGGGAGAAAAGCTTCCGATAAGTTTTCTGCGGCACATGCTTCGTGCATTTGTTTCCTTAGCAACAAGTGAACATACATATGGTACACAAGCCGTAAACTTGCAAGATTCCCGAGCCCCAGCCCCAAAACTGATAGGAAATACAGGGTTTAAGTTACATGGCCTCGCATCCCTCCTTTAGCTATTTTGCAGAAAATTACAGGGCAGCGATTTAAATGTTAGTATTTTCTCCTGTAGTCTGGGGAACTGTAGAGTATTTAAGGTGGCACTTCGCTAGTACGTTCAGAAACGGCTTTCTCAAGAACAGCGTTTTCCTTTACTAATTCAATCCTACATGCAGGAAGGCTTGTCACCGAACCACTTGAAAAAGGCCAAGCTCATGTTCTTTTACACCCGGTACCCAAGTTCCAATATGCTGAAAACCTACTTCTCGGACGTAAAGGTAAGAAAACCTCTTTCCCTCCCCCCTCCTTACTGCATGCTATATTTGCTCATGAAATGGTATCATGTTATCGTATGAGAGATTAATAATATTTCTGGGTACACAAAGGTTACAGCTGACTTTACTCACTTGTTCTTCCTGTTGAGGTGTACCCTGCTTGTGCCTAGACGAGGAAAGGGGATGTTTTTAAATTAAAAAGAAAAAATCATTGAAATTTTACAGCAAAGTAAGAACAATTATTACAGTAAATTGAACAGTTTTCATTATACATATCCTATTAAAAAAAAGAGATTTCTGTGGTGGTAGAAATGTACTTCCAAGAACATTTTGGAGCAGTTCTCAAGTGCTCCCTTATTGTTTCATTTCGGTTGGTTTCCTCATATTTGTGCTTACATAAGCAGAGTGTAGAATCCCTTTCTTTCTGTCAAAAAGAAACAGTACATTGAAATTCTCCATGCAGAAGCTGCTTAAAAACAAAAGTGATGATTGTCTCTTATTTACAACTTAATTTGTTGTTGATGCAGAGTACACTGAGCATAAGGAGGATGAATAAAGTGACAGATTCAGGCCACATTATTCAAATGAGGATATGAAAGCTGTCGACATACAGCTGCATCCTCCCTCATTCTACAGAATATTAGGACCTCCTGATTTTTTTTCTAAAAGTAATTGTTCCTTCACATCAACTTGATTTTCTGTTAATCATCTAAGTTTTTTTTTAAAAAAGCATAGATTGGGTTTTAATGATTATAATGGCATACATGGTGTCATTATCTAAGTAACTTTATAAACATTACATTAGCTTAAATTAGTTTGTTACATTCCCCCCTCCCGAACAAATTACAGAAAT
>NC_134951.1:108629163-108699163 GCF_965638725.1 Aptenodytes patagonicus
TCAACGATATCAGGCCAGCTTCCTTCAGCTTCACAGCTATGTTCACAAGTACCACTGTCCGTTCTCAGGGGTGGCAACATTTTAGAGTTATTTTATGACCTTACACACTTTGCAAAGAAGTAAAAAGTTGTGACTCCCATGCCACACCAAGCTTCTACAACCTGTTCCTACCATTGCAGATGATGTAAAACTGCAATGTAATAAAAATGCCTTTTGGATGGACAAAATGTGATGTGTTAAAAAGAAAGGGAGAAACATATGAATCCAAAGTGCGACTGCAGTGCTGCAGACACCTCAGTCCAATTTCAGTTATAGTAGTACAAAATAGGGAAAATCCATACAAGTCAGAGGATACGTTGTTGAACTCTAAGAACCAGCATCACAAAGACCAAAGTCAGTCTTACTAGGCAGCTGTTTACAGGAGTAATTAGAAAAATACAAACCAAAACATTATTAAAGAATGAAAAAAAGAGATATCTAATGCTACCTAAACCAGAGAAAATAATAAAGGAAAAAAAATGAGGTTATACATTTGGAGTAACATGTATGGTCTTAGTTTTCTTTTTATAATAGAAGTATCACAAAAATGGAAGGAGGCAAAGCTAAGGGCATCCAGAATGATACAAGGACTCAAGGGTCTTATATATTCAGAAAGGTTAGAAAAAGTAGGTCTGTATTGTTTGGAAAAGAGGATCTTATGAGGGACTTCAGTGAGATACACGAAACTCTAAAGGGACCAAGGAAGAGAGATGCAGCAATGTTATTTGAGCTACAGTCAAATGCAAGCTGAAGGGGACATAAAATTATGCCAGAGAAAAGTCTGACAATGAAACTTTTTAGGTGGAAACATCTTATACTAAGAGCAAAATACTGAAGATTGCAATGACTGCAAATAGTTTAAATACTTTAAAAAAAAATAAAAAAAACCAAACAACTTGGGAAAATGCTGTTGGTTGAAAGAAGTATTTCTGTAAGTGAAAAGACTCAAATCAGTTTGAGTCATGGTCTTACTTTAGCTTCATAGGAAGGTGTGACCCAGAGTTAAGTTTTTCCTTCTTAGTTTGAGGAGAAATTAACAGTGGACAGTAAAAAGTCCTTTGAACTTGGACTCTCAACATCCCTCAACACCATTTCACCCTCAGCATGCTCCATCAAGTAATCAAGTCAAAATGCAGTAACCCAGTGAAATATCAGACTAGGAGAATTAATTGCAACTTCAATCCCTGGCCAGCCCTTCAGATTCTCCTCTGTTTTAAATCGTCACTTCATTACTCAGCTGCACGCTGCCTCACAGCTTATCCACCCATCACCTTCCCACACTGGCACCAGCTGGGTCACGGGACACTCAGTGGGCACTTTCCTCCTCCTCCCCTCTTTCTCTCCAAAAGGGAAACAGGCTGTGGTTGCACAGCTGCATGTGTCATCAGCACCTTCCCCCCCTAGATATGCAGTATGACACTGGTACCCCCTGGCAGAGGAATTAATAGTCTGTTGCTGTGAGCAATGGTCATGCAAGTCCACCAGGAATCTGAGCAGGTAGGAGAAGAGGAAAGCCACATAGTAAACACCAAACCCCCAAAAAACTCCTGGGCAAAAATTATGTAAAAATGAACTTAAGGATGAGGGAGATATCAGTACCTGAAGGGCAAAAATCCTCACGGGGTCCCACATCATCCCCAAATGAAGCCATTCTGAGCATACAATTACTCTTAACACTTCCTGCAGTGAAACCATCAGGAAAAGTGTATGAATAAAATTAACAGTGTTTATAAAAAGAAGTTTAATCCAAACTGGATTAATATAATTCAATCAAGTGGCATCACCACAGGTTAGAGTAGCGGTTGACAGGGACCCTAATTTCTGTGTGAATCCTTATACTATCTGGGTTTCTTACCTCAGACTTCAGAGTACTGACTTTCTACAGAAATGCAGATACCTCCTACCTTAGGATGATATCGTTATGGGCATCAACAGCAAGTTTTATAACACTGTAAATATGCCTTCAAATACCTGTTTATCCTTACCTAAAACTATCCTAACATTTCATCCAAAAAAAGGTATTTATTGGTATTTCTGGCATCAAAATTAATTGCTATGATCCACCTGCCTATCCCAAATGTGCCTTAACTCCAAGAAAATAATTTAATTTGGGAGCTAGAAACTTGAACTTTCAGATATATAAGTGATGAGAAAAGGTAACAGAAAACAGAGGTAAACCTAGTATCTATTCAGTACCAGATTTCCAACAGAGAGGCAGTATCTCAAGATGTAGTGCAAGAGGATATTTTACATCCAATTAGGCAGGGAAGCCAAGCTGAATGGGTTAAAATTTGCCATGATCCCAAGTAAGTGATTTTCTTAACCCCCTAAGGGTTCAAACTGCACTGGGAGGAAAAAAGCAATTATGCAATGAATAGGAGAAGGGAAAAAATGTCCAGAACTGGTTTGCCTGCAACAAGGTATAGATTCCTCAGTGGTCTGCAGGGAACAGCTGAGCTCCCCAGCTTATTCTTTGACCACACCCGAAATAAAAACTAAAGGATATTTCGGGGAATAGGAAAACACAACAGCTCAGATAATGTCCCAGGCAGTATATTCATTACAGGCTCATCAGAGTGGATGCCTGCAATAGGAAGATTAAATACCCATTTACCAGCATCAGAGGAGAGTTTGGTTTTATAATGTATTGTCCCCTATTCCCCGTGAGGCTGCTTTGTTTGATAAAATGCTGAGTGTGGTGTAAAAATATCCCTCTCTCTGTAATTTGCACTCCTCTCCATTTAAAGCTATTCTTGCTGCAAACGAGAATTGAAAGCTGCTAAAATTAAGTGGTGTCAGTTCTCAATGACACTTTAATGATAGAGCGCTCAGCAAATGAGATGAGAATGAATTCCAGCTTCTCTGCTAAAGATAGTAACCAGCACTAAACAGTATAATGCTCCAACTGGGCTACACTTCACCTGCTTCATTCATATTTAGTAGAACTGAAATAGGGAAACTATAATTAAAATGGTCATAAAACGAAAAATGCTAATTTCTAATAGAGATGGCAGGAAACAACTGAAGCTTGTGAAGTCAAAGCACAGCCCTTCTTTGTCACATCCGTACTGCCATGGAGGCCATCGCTGGCTGGTCACGGGGCTGATGTGGGGCTATGGCACGTTTTCCTCGCTGCAGAAACTGCTGCTCCCAGCAAGTTTGGTATAAAACTACTTAACTGACACAGACATGGGACAAATGAAGATTAGGCAATCCTGCATAGTTTTGGGCTAAATGAAACTACTGCCTCTGAAAAAACATTCAAGGAAAAAAAAAACAACCCAACATGTAAACACTTTCTTTCTCTAATTATTTTGTTATTTGGACCTTCAAGGATGTCCACCCAACCTTCCGCATGGATCATGCCTGCAGCTTCACTACCACTAACAAATGACAACTTCAAAGTATGTCAACTGGGTGCTGTCACCTCTGTGCCCGCCTTGTGCCACTTCAGTGTTGCAAAGGTGTTTTATGATGGGACAATTATTCCCTGAAAAAAAATTCTTTTGCTCAGGCTTCTAAGCATGGCACAGCAATGGGAGACTCCTTCTGTTGCATTGGCTCTGCTGCAGGGGGAAATGTGAGCTCTAAATTCATATAGTGCCTGGGCAGAGCCACCGCTACCTTTCTTTCTGCCCCATATAGCATGGACTCACAGCCTGCATTTACAGTGCACTTCTTTCTACAAACAGTCATGAAAGAGAAGTAGATTGTTTCCAGCCCTTGACAAAAACTGCGTTATTTTTGTATAATGGTATGCCATTCAGTGGGATAACCAAGTCTGTCAAACACGTGAATGGAAGGTAAATATTAAGGCATGCAAAGTATAAAAAGCAGTCATTATGGAGAGAGAAGTATTTATTACTATAGGAAATATTCAATGGACTTAAATTACAAAAACCTTCTTGTAATAAGGTGAATTAAGGTTTCAAAACTCACTGTAAGTGCTTGCAGAATATTCCATATGACTAGAATGGAGATGGGGTCATTTGCGATGACTGACAATAAAATCTTTATACCTCATAGTAATATCAGGTTTTCTTTACAAATACAATATATTTGATGGATAAGTGATCCTGCAAATACTTTATAAAGTTTTAAAATAAGGTGCCGGCACTATTTTCCCACCCTTATCTTGATGAAACCAGACTGTATTTGTACCGCGAGTCTTTACCTACAAGTACTTCTTCCAATGCCTTCTAACAAATAATGCACTGAAGGGAATCCCTCATTTCTCAATTTCATATGGTAAAAAAAAATGCTTTTGCATTTGCACGTAACAGAACACGTCCAAAGCTGTGTAAATGTCTAGGAGCTGTAAAACTGGTGGCCTAATGGGCTGAGTGCAGGTGAAATGGTCATGAGTGAATGAGAACAGTAATTCCTCACATATCTCTGCATTTCTTCCCATTGAATGATCCCATCCTGACTGTACAAGTGCTAACTTGACAGCAACTGTCGAGAGCTTCTTAAAACGAGCTATCATCTTGACTATTGTTGCCACTATTTGCAGATCTGATAATATTGTATATATGTTTTTTTACACAATATATTTTTGTGTCTTCTGTTATGTACATAGCTCAAAACATACATATTCTTTCTGCAAACATCGTGTGACTTTGGTCATTTCAGTCTTCATTCAGGTGTAGACAATTCACAAGCCTCCCTCCCTGCCTCCCTCCCTTCCTAGCTCAGCTCTGTTTCAGGGAAGTAGGTTTTTACGGTATAACCAAAGGAGACATGAGAAAGCTTCAACTGTTTTATGATAGTTACTTTTCTGTGTCTTACTCTGGCATAATTATGGTAGGGTAAACCAAAGCTACCAAAAGGAGCCTGGTTCAATTACTACTTCTGCTATTAATTTAACAAGAAAAATAAAAAACAATTAGTACCCCACAGATGATGGTTACACATCCAGTTCTGCTCTTCAGGGTTCAGAATGGCTTATGAACATGAAGTGTGGGACAATAGCTCCAGATTAGCAAGCAATCCCAGCTAAACTTATACTGAAGTTTTATGAAGATAAATGTATGCACATCAAGATGTGGCGTAGAGAGATTTTGTTCCTGCTGTTTGGGTAGCCAGGACTGAAGGCAGAAAAGGATCAAGTGTATCCTGACACCAGGGAGTTAAGCCTGTTTGGCTTATTTCAGCCCCAGGTCAGTCCTCTCAGTTGTGTCCAGGTTCTGCCCTTCACCCACCGGGAGACGTGAAAGAAAGGACCAGCTTGCTGGCACCACGAGTCAGGGAGGTTGGTATGGGCTGACTGAAAAATAATGTAATTACTTTCCCTCCTCCAAGCACCCGAGCATGGGTAGATGTGTGAGGGAGATAAGAGGGAAAGGGGACTCTGCAGCCTGCTTATTATCCTCTGAAATTTCCTTCATGCAAGGGGAACTGTGCATGCTGATGGAAAATGGGTGCATCCTGGAGAGCACACCTTCCTTGCACACAGTTCATGCTTCTTTTGACTCCCAGCCAGCCCAACGTCTTTCCATTAGTTTTCTGTCTTGTATATTGGAGTAAAATGAACCAGATTCACTTACAAATCCTGTGAGGTACTGAGCATCACTTGCAAGATGCTAACATCTCTGATCTCCTATGAGTTTGAAGCACTTTGCATATTTGGTCTCTTAGACTCTTAGAAAAGTATTAGGCACACCAATTAAAAAAAAAAAAAAAAGGAAAAAAAAAAGAAGAAAACCCCTCTCCTTATCAAAACAGTTTTACGGAGCTTTGGAAACAGCAAGACAAAATAAATATTGAGTGAGAAGGAAAAAAGCCAGTATTGCATCAAATACTTGCCCCAGGTCCTACAACAGCAAAAATGAGGTGACATGCAGCCATACATGAGTGGACAACATGTCAGCTGCACAGAGGGTCTCTTCATCGTCACACATGTCCCCTAACTGGCAGTTTACCCCCTCAGACGCAATGTTAAGAGACACAGGAAGAATGTTCTCTTTTTGAAAAGTGTCACATAAAGTAGCTTACCAGCCTGGTTGGCAGAAAATCATATTTTCTGATATCTGATGTCACATTTTATTAGATTTAGGATACTATTATCCTACTTACTTAGGGGTTTAAAAGTATCCTTTTTATAGCTAATGCCACAGGTAGAATGTTAAACTACAGACATTTTGCAATAAAGGACTAGACTGTTCCTTATACACATCTGGTATTTTTTGCCCCAAACAATGCAATAGTTGTTCAGTATTTTTTATCCTTTTTTTTTTTTTTTTTTTTGATCTTTGCACATTTGTCCTCATTTCATCCACTAACCTATGAGTGAATCCAGTTATAGAGTCTGCAGAACTCTGGAACTATAATTTATAACCCTTTTAATATATTTTAATGAAATATGATTATTTAATACCCACAGATGGTTTCATCTTAACTCCAGAGCTCAGAGAGCAGTTGTCCTTCCAGTTCAAATAATGGCATTTGCTGTAGTGCTTGGCAGCAGTTTCCACCTGCTAGTAAATAAAATTCACAGTATACACACTGCAATGCTTAGGATTATATCAGCTCTAAATTATCCCTTTGCATTTATGAAGAAAAGTTTTATCTTGATTTCAGTTATTAGTGGACCTTCAAATAAAACCTTTTATTGAATCAAATTTTCTTTAAAGTTTTTAAGCAAAATTTTCATTATTGGTAATTGAGTTTTTTGAACTGACAGCAGTTTCAAGTTCTAGACCTTTTAACTTAATTAATATTGTTTTCTGAATATAGCCATGCTCCTATTTAAAGCAGTGTGTATTTAAGGGCAGAATTTGATTCATACCATCAAGTACATTCATGATTACCATCAAAAGATAATTAGATGTGTTCTGGGGGAAAGGCTTATTTACTCAGGTGACAATTGGCTTATTTACGTAGATGAGAATTAGCCTTGCCCACGAATTAAAATATAAATGTACCTTTTCTATATCAATTTTACAACATTTAGTGATTAAACCATAGATTTTACCCTAATCAGTCTCTACATCTTTAGCTACTTATCAGTGCTATAATTTAGTGATAGTAAAGTGTTACTGACAAGTATCCAGCTGAACAGCAGGTTCTCAGAGTATGGGATGAAGCAATCAGAAAAATCCTCAAAAATGCGTGGCATTCTTGACTTGTTCATAGAGCTCTGCTTCAGTCATAACTGTTATGAGAACGGGGAGCCAGAAAAGAGAATGCTGATCTAATATTAATATTTACTAATAATCAATAGCATGAGTTTGGCAGGGGTTCTTTAGTGTTACTTACATACCAAAGGGAAGCAGCTCCACAGGAACTCAGAAATAGGACTCAATTTCTGATAAAGGAGAAATGCATTTTATAGTGTACGCTATTAGCTGCTGCAGGCTTTAAAATAAAAAATCCAGAAGACAGTGTGATGCTTTTAATAAGGAGAAAGAACGAGATACTAGTATCTATCTGTCTTTAATATTTCCCAGAATTTTCTCCAAACAGAGCTGCAAAAAATCTCATTCCATTGATTTGAAACATTTAGGTCAAGAATTGTACATACACAATAAGAGACCTTCAAAGAAAATTTAGGTATGACATTACAGGCTCTGCAGCTGAGTAAGAAATGTCCTTCTCACCACCAGACTAAACCAACAAGCTTGTGTTGGAGCCGCTGGCCTGGATCAGCTTTAGTCTGATGGCTCACATTTGCTAGTGATAATTAAAGATCTCAAGGTACATTTTGCAGGAGGGAGGACACTATTTTCAATTCCCTTGGCAGAGCAAAAAGTATTTCCCTACTTTTGTTGGACAAGTCTCCTAAAGAAACCTGCTAACTGTCACCAAGCTGCTCCCCAAAGCGGAAGCACTTTGGTGGGAAATTTCCACATAGATATTTTTTATGCAATTTATAATCCTTTAGAATAAAAGACACATTTGAACAAAATCAACATAAAGACTGCTAAATAAAACCTTTTCCCCCTCAGAACCCCTCTGTACTTTATCACTAGCGAGTAAGAATTCATAGACTTTATTTCAACTTTTCCTACTCTTTTTTAAAGTTTATCATTCCTTGGGGTAATTCCATTAAGAGATTATCTCGTCACCTGCAGTGACAATACATTTTTTTCTCTCTTAAGAGTAATGTGTCAATCCAATACAACAACTATGCTACTTATACTTCTCAGTCATCATTACAAGTATATTTTCAATTTTTTAAAAGATAAAATATTTTTCTATATTTTCTAAAAAGTATTCTTTCACCTAAACACACTCAGGGGTTCTGTTTCTTTCCATTTTTTAAATCTCTGGATTTTAAGTTTCTCTACCTTTACTGAGATTCATTTCCACATTTCTGTAAATTATTTCTCCAAATCACTCTATCTTTTCTATTAAAAAAAAAAAAAAAGTAACTAGCTTCATATTTAGATCTACAACTGACCTTTAGGATTGGTCTCCTTAGTGTACATTTTAGTAGGCATAATTGTGTTGAAATATGAATTAATTTGGTAGTGGTCTCCCCTGCATAGCCCGGATTATTTTAAGAAGATGAATATAACCTTCAGCTGTGTTCTGTAGAGGTTTTATTCCAGAGCCTTTCACTGTGATTTGAGATTGAAAGCTTACCAATATTTGAAAAATGCCATTGAGCACTAGGCTGTGTTTGTTTGTCTCCTGAACTCATTCAATTAGGAAAATAATCCATTATGGAAAGTCTTGATTAAAAGTTGGTTTATTCTCCTATTTGATTAAAATTCAGCATTACACTGAATCAATTGTTCAGTACTTCTGTGAAACCCGTATCAACTGCAGGCAGAAGACTAATTGCTCTGTTGCTCTTGCATCTTACTCACCTTTTTTGTCCTCTGATTATAAAATCTATTGGAGAACAATGAACATGCTCTAATATTGTGGTTTCACTTGGTCCTTGACCCTATTCCATGGCAGACTGAGAGGTACCGTGACAGCTCGAGGGGACTTGGGGGAGGAGAGGATTTTCTTGGCCAGAGGCTTCAGCTCCACAGTCCCTACCCTGTCCCAGGATGGAGATTGTGGCATCACTTATTCCTGCCATAAACTTCATGGATTTCTTAGCTTTCTGAGCCCTGAATAAAATCTTCAGGATTTAGTCCTTTGCATATTTTCACAATGACATCAGCAAACAAGGCTAATCTTGCCTGCCAACAAAATGTTTTTATAACTCCATACTCCCTAATTAAAATTGCCACCTGGAAGACTGCAACAAACAAAGCAGTTGAGGTTGGGTTGCCACCTGGCAGCTGTGTGACTGGAGAAGATGGGTTCTTTATCCCAAAACTTAACCTCAAAGTCATCTGTATCCTCCTTGTCTGCGTTTAGCTCTGGAAGAGCAGGTGAAGTCCTGGCCTCAGCCAGATCAGTGGCAAAACTCTCGTTGGTTTCAGTAAGGTCAGGCTATGTCCTCAAATGTGGCAATAAAGTAAAAATATCAGTCATAAAATACTAGTAGGTTTGCTTTTCAGCATATTTTCATCTCCAGTTTATATCTCCTTTGGCAAACGTGATAGCTTGCAGCAATTAGAAATCTTGACTCAGGAAGATTCTCAGACATAAACAAGAATACTGCCATAGTTCTCAATAAAAACTTCATGGAGAAGCTTTTCCAATTTATTCTTACAGTATGACTAATTCTTTTTACTATTTCCATTAAAAAAATTTCTGCCAATTTTCCCTAGTTTTCACACAGGGTGGCTTTTGCTAAATGTGGCTGAACTCTAATATTGAACCAACTAACTTCTAACGCTAAAGCTGCAGCACCAGGATCGACTTTTTTTTGCCGTTCTTTTATATCTCAATCGCTCTTTTGGCTTATGGGTTTTTCCTGAGGTTGAGACGTTATGTGTCGAGAAGGTTGCCTAGTGGAACATTTTAAAAGTAAAATAAGAAGCTATACTTTCAGTATATTGCCAGCAAACCATAATGTTAGCTATCAAAACAGTCTTTTATCTCACCATTTGATGAGGAGACAAGAGAGAAAAATTGATATAAACTGAAAAAGATCTTCAGCTTTTTCAAAGCTTTAATGGCTAGTGTCTTCGCTGGCAAACATACATTTGAAAAGTGACTTTAGAAACAGTCCAAAATAATGCAAGAAAAAGCATCTTTAGGAAATAGTCTCATATTTGTTATGGATTTATTGAGTTTGAAGTTACTTCCACTTAGAATTATTAACTGGAATCGAATATTTGTAAAATTTAGGGAAACCCTATTTTATTACCTCAGACTGAGAGGTGAGAGTGAAATTAATGTGCATAAATAATGCGGGCGGGTGAAGCTGAGCACAGTGGAAATGGGAGAGTTACTAAAATAACTTTGAGGTCAGTATTTGTGATGAAAATAGATAAGATTTATGGCAAAGTAATTCAATCAAATAATCTGAAGTGGGTCAGAAGTATTTCATTCTAATGGAGTGTTATAAAATCTATAGATGTTGTGCAATTAAATGAAAAGCGAAAGCAAGCCATAGATTGTTGCTGAAGAGAAGAGAATAAAAGAAAAAGCAAAAGAAAATGTCAGCTGCAGAAGATCTCATTTTGGAAACCTACAATATGTTGATTGATAGGACTAGCATTTTTCAAGCTCTGTCACAGCTGAAGTATAAAGCTGTCAGTGCACATGATAATGATGGATGCTCTAAAACATGCAAATAGCATGAAAAATCATTTCTCACATAATTTTGGAAGATGAGAGGAGTTGTGAACTGAGGGGAGAGGGGAGGGGAGGTCAAGCTTAACATTCAGCCAAGAGGAATAGGCGGCTGCCTTGCCGCTGTTTGAGTTGTTAATTACTATGCAAGTGAAACAATGAGTTATGCAGGCCTTCTGCAAATTTTCCCACAGAAATTTTATTGTGACAGTGGAGGAAGAGAGGCAGAACTGCAGCTTTGGAGCTGAACACAATGGTGTGCTCCCCCGGAACAAATCCACGCAAAAGCAGCGAGCGCCAGGGGCTGCCAGCGCTTTCAGGAATGTGTTGCTTTAAGGACGTGCTGTGTATTTCAGAGGTGACATTTACAGTATACCATCAATATTGGGGGTGTTTCAGTTAATTAGCCATTTTTATTAACACTGAAGTACAGTAAAACCCAATGTAAGTGTTAAGAATGTAAATTAGCACTATCCCCAGGCTGATGTAGCTCAAAGCAGTGAATTATCACACACTGCCCCCATATTTATGGTGCTTTTTATTTCCTAGACTGAGCAAAGGTTGCTCATACTTCCAGCTGATTTTCACCTCTTGTTGTGCGTATGCATGTGCTTGCATGCGCCGAAGTTCACAAGAAGCAACAAAGCTGTGAGTGCAATTTTTACGTTGCTGGGGGTTTTTTTCATTAATTGTGCAATTTTCAGGAAAATTACATTCATAACTGAAAAAGAAATATACATTCATGCTACTTTTGGGGTTTTTTTTTTTAATAGTTACAATGATACACTCTATAACATCTAAACTGAGGAAAAACAGCACCATATAAAATAAAGCATTATTTATATGAAGGGCCTTGCCTGAGCTCCATGGAGTGGTAAAAGCCACCCAGCTCACATCCCTTTCTATTCAAAACTCCTTATTCCTTGTCTCTTTTTCCTCGGTTCTTATTCCATATTAGCTTTTGACTGTGCTTTAGTTTCAAAACACAGCCTCACTCTGCACAGGTCTACATACTGGATCTTGTCTCTACTGAACCTTTTTGCTTACTTCATCCCACCAAAAATGCCAGCTTCATATGAGCCCACCTGTGTGTTTTCAAGTCTAGCTCCACATTTGCCTTTGATTTTATATGTTTTTCTTCAATCTCAGGGTTCTTGCTAGCAACGCCAAATCATTCTAGTCCCTCCTAAACAGAGACCATCTGATATCAGATCTTTACACATGTCTGTATCCTTCCAACAGTCATGCCCTTCCCAAATTTGACAGTAAGGAGATTAATAAAAATTTTAAGAAATACAATTCTAAATCTTTCACTAAATGCTTTACATTCAGTCTTATCTGTATCTGTATGTTAGATCGCAAGCTGTTGGAGGCAAAGACTGTCTCTATTCCTGCTGTGCATACTGCTGAACACACTGTCACACTCCACAAATTACAAATAATGAGCAATGATGATGGACCTTATTTTCTACTGCCTTCCATCTTATTGCTATTTACCTCCGCACAAAACAAGTGTCAAAGAGGTGACATTAGCAAGCACTGTGGTTCCTGAGCAGCTCAGCATGTTTTAAGTTGAACCCTCATTCATAAAAGAGGACAAAAAACTGAACACTTCAGAAAATTTTATCTAAACATTTTACTAAATTGCAAATTGAATTTCTCATTGAGTTCTGAGTCAATCTATTTTATACTTCACTTTGTTAAATATTGGTACTCTTTCTCCATGATCAGGCTCTGGTCTTGCTGTTTTGAACAGCCTTGTAGCAGGTAATTCAAGAAAGCGAGGTTTTAAATGAGTCTTGTTCTGATTCCCCCCCCCCCCCCGCCTTGGATTTCATCTTCATTTCAGACATCGAGCAATAGCTGATCTCCATGTCCAGATATTAGTAATGCCTCATATTTGTTATTCACCAGGATTATGCTCTTTTGGACTTGTTCAAGTTCACATTTAAAATGAATAATAACTAACTGTTGCTGCTGGTGAGTTCACATCTCTCTTTGTGTTGCTCTTTTACTTCTAACGTTAAGATTGAAAGAGTCTGGTAGGTGGGGTGAAACAGAAATTTAACAGAAGTTCTGAAAATCAATGTATATCTAAGCAAATCATGACCCAAAGGTGCTGTGCTGGATTCAGACCAGCTCAAATAACACCTTCACATACAGGATGGATTAGGAAGACTTTTCCCCTTGCCACAATTAAAACACACGTAACAAAAATGGCTAGGTATTCCCGAGAGCCTTAAGTGAGGCAACTCCCCAGAAAGCAGACGCAATGACTGCCCAGCATCTAAATTACCAGGCGGAATTTACAGAGCAGAGATGAGAAGCACTAGGGCCAAGTAAAAAAATCCCACTCATCTAAAACGTGGCCCACAGCCAACTTTTCCCAATAATGGTAGCTGACAGGCCAGAGCTGATCCAATGTGCATTTTAATTGGTGGCAAACTAAAGTAACAAGCTATTGCTGTTCATCTGTCAAAGAAGAAAAAAACCAACATGTAGCACTGTCTTTATTTTGTTATTAGAATATGTATTCAATATATTTGTATGTAAATTAGTTGAAGGTCTCTGGCATCTAACAGGAACAGAAAGCGAATTTTTCCCCGCTAATTTCCTAATACGTACATCTCTAGAAGAGAAACAAATGGGAAAAGATAGCATCTCTGTGGTCTGACGGAGTGAAGAAGATCCTGAGTCGTACTTAAAGCAGCTTGATAAATTGATCAGCGGCAGCTCACTTAGGTAAAAGTTCTCAGAGGAAAAATGGCAACTATGTGTAATGATGCTTTTGCTTCACTTAAATACTGTGAAAAAGTGAAATAGCCTAATGCGGGCTTTTCAGAGCAAAAGCGTGCCGCTGACTTGAGAAAGCTTCCTTCTCCTTTTAAACAGCTTCCCGAGACTTTAACCGCCTTCATACAGGTTTTACTTTAAAACATGAAAAATGAGCACTAAAACTCCTATCAGGCCCCGGGTTAGCAAACACCCTTCATTAGCATACACAGCACCTTCTCCCTCTTTGTTTTTTTGTTTTAATAACCTCTATATTATCAAACCAAATCTGATCAGTCTGAAGGGGCTGAAAGGAAGATTGCATTGTTTAAGGGCAGGCTTTTGAAACCAAAACCACTCTAACCAATTTCTTACAACCGAGAGGTGGGTAACAGTTTCATGTGTTGCAGAGTATTCATGTGCTGCTCAGGAGAGCACAGATTGCATTCCATCAAAGGCAATTTTTCAGAGGTTGTCCCTCCTTTTGCTTTCCACGAAAATGAATCTATACCATTTACATGGAGCGCTTAACCTTCAGGCTGTCCTTACTACAGCAACACTACTCCTATTGCAGATACATGTTTACTTAGACAAATCTAATTTACCCTTTGTTAATGTGTGCTGTCTTTACTTGCTATATTACATTAAAGTAGAAATAGAGTTACAAAAAATTATCTTGCTTAAAATCATTCATAAGCTTTCATCAAGGGAATAAATTTACCAATTTCCCTCTTAGTTTATAACCATCCACTGTACTAACTTGACCTTTACCTAAACAGGGCTATAATTGCAGTTAAGATTATATAATTTACAATAACAACAAAAAATTACTTTTGAGGAACTGCTACCGGGCATGAATGTCTCACAGCCATTAAATGCATCATTCATCTTGAGAAGAAAATTATTCTTATCCACGTCGACATTTTTAACACAAACTGTAGTACTCTCTGTTGGCACTCTTTTACGTACCCATTAATCTCAATAGTAAAGCATAAGTCTCACCCACCTATTCTCTGAAGTTTGGATGTCACTACTGTGTACAATAAAAATTGTATATTCATGAACTCCATTTGTTTTATGTCCTTCTCTCTGTCAAAGTCTCCCAAGCAGCATATGCTTTGCTCTGTGGAGAATAAAATCAAATTTGTCTGTCTTGTCATATTGTCATCAAAGTGATACTATCACAATTAGATTAACATTTTGTGAAGGAGCTGAAGGGAGGGAAAGGAAATAGGAACACATTATAGAGAATCCCAGTTAACCCTTTCTCTAGCATAACTCCCCCTCCCAGTGGCACCCAGAGGTAAAGAAAGCAATCAGGACCCAAAATAAGCTACACTGTCCAGCTATTGCGGTCCTCTTCGGAGTCGGCGAGGTTACTTATCAGCCCTGCAAGGTATGTTTTCATCCGGAGGGCTGTCATTACTAGTGAGAACAATTGCTGGGAGCAGAGCGCTTCCCAGGCTTTTTTAACAAACCAGCGATGGGCGAGCGTGCAGCCACCCAGAGGGAGACCTGGTCCGGCCGGCTGATGGGAGCACGACAGGGCACTCGCTCCGGCGTAGCATGCCAAGCTGTAAACGGGATGCTGCGGGGCCAGTGGGACCACCATGGGTATGTCTGCCGACCAGAAAATAAGAGTTTGCAAGCAGAACAAAAAGAGCGACTGGCTCTTTTTTTCAGGTTTTGCTTCGGTTCAACTTTCACATTTATTCATTTGTTAAATGACAAAAATAAGAATTGGTGATTTAGTCAGATAAAGGGACAAAAACCAGCCTGTTGTATACAGGTGAAGAAAAAGTGTCTCTAAATTTACTCACACTGTGCAGCGTTGCATTTCCCCACCCCCTTCCAGTGTACAGACAATGTCCATGCAATAAATTATGCTTGCACAGGACAAAGATATGTATCTGTACAACTTATCTTCTTATTACAATTGCATCATCTGCACATTGATCTCCTTCTCCGGGGATTAATTCTAACATGAATGGTCTCTGATACTTATACTTCAAGACAGGTCTGCCAAGGATGTATTTTCTCTTCATTCTACTGTATGTGAAGTTACTCACCAAACTGATAAATTCAACTGTTGGGCACACACGTCACAGCACACCTACTTTATCTTAGAATTTCTATGAAAGTTATCAGTTGTTCAGACTGGGACTATTTCTAGAATACGTTTTTTATAAAGCCAGGTGGTATAGTTACCATAATTTCCATTGCACAATACTTAAAAAATGAAAAAATAAGTAAATAATTTTTTTTAAAAAGGACCAGAAGTAACTCTTATGCCTCCATGCAGAACGTTACAGTATTTCCCACTGACAGAAATCAGTGTGGCCCATGTCTCTGAGAAACAAATTCTATTCTCTCTAGTCAAATACATTCCTTTTCCCAGCCCTGTACTGTTCTCATGTGCAAGGATTTAAGGACATCATCTCTTTTATGTAAGAGAAAAATGGAAAATCATCTAGGACTGAATCTTACATGCCACGAGGCTTGCACATATTAGCCAAATAATATGGGAGCAAATTGTACATGCAAGGAGTGAGAGAGCAAATATTTTTTGTCCTACATTTTTTAAAATGTTGATTGTTTGAAGAGGGGGTCATAGGACGGAGCGCTGTGGACAGAGGGTTGGGAAAGGGAGGGGGAATGCACACCAAAGGGATGATAAAGTAATGAATAGCAGTGCAAACAGAAGAGGCAATGGGGAAGGCACGGGCAGAACAATATACTGAGCAGAACGGTATTATATTCACAAAAAAAAATTCGTAAGGTCAAAGAGGAGGAGAAGAAACTTCGACTTTGAGATTTTGCCAAGAGGCAGCTTTTGGTAATCAAGGCAGTTCTAGCAGAGGGTAGAAATTAAAGCCAACTGGAAGAGATTCAGAAGAGTTAGAGTAACTCAAGGTAATGGTGACAGACTGCCTGTCCACTTAATTTGGAAGTAAAGGGAATGTGGGAAGGCAAGCAGGATGGGGGCATGAGTTTGAGAGATGCCTCTTCCTCCATATTGGCAAAGGAAGAAGCTAGAGGACAGAGACAGGTATGGGAAGAAAATAAGAGGAAGGCAAAAGCTGGCAGAATAGTGGTGTCTGTCCTGTGTAGAAATTGTCCCTTCTCTCAAGAGCCGGCCATTTCAATGATAGAAAGGAAAACAAGAATTTAAAATCCCTTCTATGAGAACCTGCTCCATTCTCTGGCTGTAGAGCATTGCTCACCCCTGCCTGAACGCAGAGAGAAGCTTCTGCTACCGTTTCAGACACAAGACCTATGGGCTGATCTCATGAGTGCCCTCAACTCTCACTGAAGTCAATAGGAGTTAAGGGCGTTCAGCACTTTCCAGGGTCAGGCCATGTATCACTTAAAAATAACTCACCAACATTAAACATCATTAAAGAAACTAATGCTCATTAACTAGCAATAGACCACTGGGAAAGGATCAATAGTTGTCTCTGAAATCATCTTACCTATTACAGTATATGCACACTCTATTTAATGACAGTGAAGGATAGTGACACTGAATGATAGGTCACTGATGACAGTGAATGGGAAAGACTGCTTCTTAATTAATCAGGACAGTATTAGCAAAGAATTCCACTTAACAGGGATACATTTGGGGGCCTAACCAGGTGATTAGGAGGAATGATGTTCTGACCCTTGATGAAACAAAGTGGCGGCTTAAGAATAAATACAATGAACAATCTTTTTATTCTTCTGTTTTTCTTCAGAACAGAGAGCTTTATTTCATCTCACATTTTTCATGGCATTGCCTTTCCTTATTTGTGTCTTAATAACTGGAGCAAATTCAGAATCAGGCAGGCTGATTCTGAGCCTGCCAATGGAAAGGATTCTGCAGTGTGGCACTAATATGCTGTTCTGCCTGAACTGAATGGCTCTTGTTCTGCAGCCCTTGTTTAGGGAAAGCTTTTACCATATTTAACTAGAGCTGTGGTTTGCCCTGATCTGCCTTCGAGGCCATTATTTGGCAGAGGTGAACAGTCAAGGCTTGCATGCCTTGTATGGTGTATGAAAGTATTGCAGAACTGGGCTCAAATTATGAGTATAGTTTCCTTTTTCTGATCCAGCTCTGGGTTCCCTTTCCTACAGGATCTGTATATGTGAAATCACAGAGACCTCCAAGTGCAGAACACTTTCTGCAGCCTTCAAGAGATTAGCTCATGGCAATTTTAAGAAAAAAATAAAAGCAGCAAAATCTTATCTGCATTCCACTGGTACATAATACCCTCCCCATCTGACTGAATTTATTGTAATCCCTATAAACCTAAACA
Source organism: Aptenodytes patagonicus (assembly GCF_965638725.1). NCBI lineage: Eukaryota > Metazoa > Chordata > Aves > Sphenisciformes > Spheniscidae > Aptenodytes > Aptenodytes patagonicus. The sequence continues at coordinate 108,646,914 of NC_134951.1, forward strand.
TCAAAGAATTCCAATGCCTTACGCATCTCTCATGTTCTAATTTATGAGAAGTTGGTAATGTGCCATCTGGAGGTTTCACTGCCATTGGGAAGCACGTTCAACCCGCAGCGGAAGCAAGTCAGGCCAAAAGGAGAAAGAAAAGAAAATGCAGAGGAAGGAGAAGATCTGGCTTCAAGGAACAAGTGTCATGAACTCACAAAGATAAAAATTACGTTTCAAAAAACTCATTTTTAACTTGCATGATCGGCACATACACAGCCGATAACCCAAGGTCTCAACCTAAGGACATTAGCAGCATTACAGGGCAATCCTTACACAAGGACAAAATGTTCTTGAGCAATTTCTGCAATGTATTAGACACAAACAGGTTTTTCCTCAAAACTGAAGTCATGTCAGGCATCTTGCTTCACCTCTTTTAATTTTCCCTGAACAAACATATTTATTGTGGTGGTTTCAAGTAAATTTCCAGTTCACATACTTTTCCTGTGAGACAAAGGGCTTATTAGGGGGAGCTTTTAGGCTGATTGGCTGATCTACACCCAGGTCATCAGAGGTCTGAGACCCATTTTCCTTATTGAAAAAATATGCCTGGCTCTGATTTTATTCCTTTTATTAAGCTACTTAAACAAAAATAACATTGAAAACTGTATGTCACCAAAGTCATAATTACTAACTTATGAAGAGAGCAATTCAGCTGTCAGGCTGGATCAAATCAACAAGTTAGACACAGTACTGAAAAGCATATTAGATCACAAAATATGTGAAATCATCCTATTAATACTAAAATAATCAATCCTGACACAATCTTAAACAGATTCCCTAATAAATCCTAAAGAGGATATTAAGAAGGCAGCTGTTCGTTTGTTACATGTACCAATTACAGAATATCTTAATATTGAAACAAAATCATCATCTAACATCTGATCCATGTCCTCAGCACCAATTATAAAGTTTCCTTGTCAAACACTTCCTTTCCATGGGTGAGCGAACCCTTGTCTCCCAGGCTCTGCCACCAACAGAGTTACTGAGATAGAGTTGTTAATAGCACTGTCTAGCAAGAGTCTCCTGTTGACCAGAAAGTAGAGAAGAAAGTTTCAGATCGCTCACCAAAGGCAGGACCCCTTTTCCAATACACCATTTAATTTGACTGAAGAACTTTCTCACTGAGGTTTTCTTCATGAATGCTTGACTGATGCTGGCACCAACCTCTACAGAAACAGCCGTAGTGCAAAAACTCACAGTTCACAACAGGATTAAGACTTCTCCAGCAGGTTAGGCAAAGGTTATTTTGTGGTAGCAGCAGAGTGAGTCTCCTAGGCACTGTCTTCTCCCTGGTGTCTTCCAGCACTGAAACTGTGGAACTTCTTAGCCCTGTTTATTACTGTAGACAGTCAAAAGACTCAGTGCTCGCACAGGAGGATGGGCTGCTAGTCTCTGCCTCTCTGTCAGTGCTGAGCACAAGCCCAGTGTGGCACTGCTGGCCAGAGGAAAAGTTGGGACCAGCAAGCACCTGATCTGCCTCCTTTCCTTCCCTGCTCCTCTCTCCCCTTCCCCTTCCCTTCTGGGGCAGCCAAGGCAGAAACAGCTTCTCTGGCAGCCGTGAGGAGATTGGGGGAGGCAGGGCAGGGCAAGCAGGGGACTCCTGTGACTCCTTGCTGGGGTGAAGGAGAGACTGAGAAGCTACGGAGGGAACCAGCCTGGGAAGATGCTCTGCCAGTGCCAAGGAAGGTGGGCTTTCGCTACAGGAGTCTTTAGTACTGCACATAGCCATGATTTCTTGCCCCATCATCCTGCTACCCATAGACCTTCGTGGTCTATGCCAAAAGCTGGATCTGTCTCAAAATAGGAAGTTCAAATACGCTAGGAGGTCTCCCTCTAAATGAAAGATTATTAAAAAAAAGTAAATGATTACATCAAAATTTAATCAAAGGATGTATTCACAAACTTTGCAACTCTTCATCTTTTCTGGGCTCTAGTAGGTTAAGAGCCATCAGGTCCGGTGTACTTTTCTTCTGGGTTCAGGAAGAGGCTGAAGACTGATGATCTGACTTCCCCTCACGCATCCATATTGGAGACTCTGGATGAGCAACCTTCCCTGAGATGTCTTCTGAACCAAGACACTAACCTGCTTGTTCTTCTCACCTCTCCAAGAATTTCACCAGATGAGACGCAAAGTGCACTATGTCCAGTCAAGTTCAGAATACAACATATTTGTCTTGGACCAATTTGTGAAAGGATCATTTTAATGAGTTATTTAAAAATAGTTGGTACTTTGAAGACTGTGGAGTCTGCAAGTCTCACCTTCCCTCTGCCAAACACTAAAGAAAGAAAAATCTGATTAGAAGGTCACGGTTGGTCTTTTATTTATTTTAATGGATTTTGGGTCACATTATGTCACCAATCCACAAAAGCATATACAAATAGATTTAAAACAAATATCTTCACCTCCCAGCAGAATTCTCTTAACATGAATCTGTTGGGGAACCTTCCCCACTTTGCTGGAAGTGGACACACTGTACAGGAAAGACTACAAGATTCACCAGGACAGAGAAAAAGCAATAAAGGTGCAGCGTAATTGAGTAGTCAACTGGCAAGGTGCTCAGCTAAGGCAGCCCTGGTTTTCTGTCCCTTCTCCTGCTCTTGTCGTTGGATAAATCACAGAATCAGCCGGAGCAGGACACAGGCATTGCTAGTGGGAGTGAGGAGGATCCGTAGGACCTGTGTGGTGGGAGCTGGAAAATTAACTTTTTTAATGTCAACTATTATCAGTGGTACTTTCCCCATTGCACAAATGAGCCAAAGGAACATGCCAAAACAAAACAGGGTACCTGCAAAAAGCTCCCAGTTCCCACACTGACTTTTATCTGCCTAGGATCTGATAACACCAGTATGTCAAGTGACTGAGCCATTGCAACTGCCCTGGTGACTCTAAATCACAGCATTCAGGAGCAGTCTGCCACACTCCTCCATGCTCAGTCAAGGCTTAAAAAGAAAATCACTTTCATTTATTTCTGTGGCTTCTTGATCTTGGAAAAAGCAGTTCAACACCTACAGAGTACCTTCCCTAAGGAGATAACTGTACAAGCAAAGTTCAAGTATCCCATCATTGATTGCATGTGTTTCATGCTAAGCTCCTTCCACTATAATGCACTTTCTACAATAGCTGATAGATTTTTCCAGTCTTCCTCTGGGAGTCCTAAATGCCTTTGCTAGAGAGTTGCTAGAGAACTGTAAAAGCTCTTTTTCTTTTTCCTTCACTGACAAAACTCAGTTCTTGAATGAAATGTTTGAAAACCTTTAGAAATACTTCATAATACATGTTGAGTCTCTTAAAAAGAAGGAAATTGTGCAAACAGTAGAACACAGCTGGTGGTACATGAAAATACTAAATTGCTCTAGCAATTTGATTTTCTAACCTCAGGATGCCACAGGTTGTGTAAACCCGAATCAGAATTCTCTGTGTACACTCTTATCAACCACTATGTTTATTCTGATGCAGAGGCCTTCATTCCACCAAGCGTCTCTGTCCAGAAAAGTATTGACATTTGTGCTTAAATTTAAACGTAAGTCCCATTCAGTAGGATGTAAAGGACATTTAAGCACCTGTATGCCTAAAGAGAGACTGACAGAGGACATAACTGAGTCAGAATTTTATTAATGTTCCCTGAAGGTTATATAAGATCAAATGGATAGATTGACTTGGCATTGTATTGCAGTGACTTTGTACAATGTTTGGGAAAATGAAACCATTAATGAGATATCACCTGAATATTTTTTCATTGACACTCTGGGTAATAAAATGCGAAATGCTTTATTTCCCCAAATGAGGTCAGCACACATGTGGATAATTGCCTGAAACAATATAATTTTTGTTTAACTTGTTTAATTGCCTAGGTAACTTGTTTGTTCAAAATCAATATGCAGTAAAAAAAAAATTCCTGTGGTTTGACTTGTAAGAAGCCCTGGCTTTCATGATTAATACTGCAGTCCCTGCTGGCAATCCTCTGGTGGTTGTACTTAACAAACACACAACGAAAAGCAGTTGTTCCCGCACAGATTTTTCAGTTTATAGAATCTGGAAGTATGCAAGAGTCATCTTCTTTAACTACTTTCTCTCCGGGAATGCAGAGCAGATTCATATTCATTCATATTTGTATTTATCTGTGCATTCTTCCTTTCTTTTGCCATCTGTCATAGAACCAGCTGAAAAACCGAACATCTGAATCCTATTTTCAGAACTATTTGGCATTATTATTTATCTGGAAAAAAGCACGTAAGTAGAGAAAGCATAGGGGACTAGAGAGACTCCTGAAAATACTGAGATGAACACCTTTATGAGTATACCAATAAAACTGGCATGTAGCCACAGTTTGGTATTTTTTCCGTCTTTGGTACTAGATCCAGATTTCTGGATTTCTTCTGCTAAAAAGAGCACAGAGTCTGCATCTTAACACTTTACTATTTGATTGCCAAGCTTTCCACTTGGAACTCCCCACTTGAATTCCCAGCTGGAAGTGCGTGTAACATCTGTGTGCGGACTTGGCAGGAGGAGCCCGACACGCTGGGCAGTACATGAGTCCTCTACACCATCTTGCAGGATCAGATCAGATCCATATCCCAAGATCTGACACAACTCAGAGCATAAAGGTTGCCAGATCCACATTTATGCTCAAGTAAGTGTCCGGCTTTTCAGGAATTGCCAAGAAAAGATCACTGGCTTCTCTTTTCAGCCAAATCCAAATTTATGCTAGTAGGCAAATCCATTGACATAAAGGAGAGAGATTCCACACTAGCATATGTACGTTTGAAGAGTTTTACTGATGTTAAAGTAGCTTCACCAATTTGCTCCAGTGGAGGCTCTGGCTCATAACGCTTCAGAGTGCTGAAGCCTTAAAGTCATAGCTCTGTATCACTTTAGTAGGGTTTTGGACCCCTCATTTTAGTAAAATAAGTGCCACTCAAAGACTGGATCACATTCCAATTATCCTCGCAATAGCGGACACGGTAAGGAAACAGTGGACACGCTGCCATGTGGAACAATTACATTGCGTACAATCAAACAAAAAAGAAAAGGGAAAAGAAAGCAACTAAATCAACACACTGTGCATCCATTCATTTTACTGTGTCATTTAGCATATGGTCACTCATGTGATCAAGACAGTAACTGGCATTTTTCCCAGTTAATTCACCTCTTTTCTTTTCTCTTTGTCCTCTGTTGTAGCATCAGTCTTTCAGCAAGATTTCAGGTTGTGATCCCCTGGGAGAATGAATGGTCCTTATTAAGTGTCTGGAAAAAATCAACAACTTATTAGTGCATTGAGACTAATTATGGTGCTATCTTAATCAAATAAAGGATCATAATAAAAAAAACCCAAACGCTTGAAATCAACTTCAATCATTTTTCTTTCTCTCTTTGTCTGTCTCTCTTTATCTAAACTACCAAAGGAATGAAGTCCTATAGCTGTAACAGCTGTCTTAATAAAGTAAGTAACTTCTCAAAGAGTAAGGTATTTTTACCTGAGGTTTGGTGGATACAGTGATGTGAACTGACTAATACTTTACAGAGCTTAGCTGTGAATAATTCACTGCAAATAAAAGAAAAGGCACACAAATGTTCCTATGCATGCTCTTCTCAATTATATTTCCGAAGACATCCATTCGATTTTGATATCTATTCAGCATTACATATTTGAAGTCTAGACAAGTGAAGTCTAGACATCCGTAATGCCCTGTCATTTTTTTTACACTATTTATGAATTTAGATGCACCTTCAAAACACAGAAGGCTATCAGGCTCAGTAAAGGCTGGATTCTATGTTGATGCAAATGTATTTAGATTTAACTGATATCCATTGCATAAACAGATTTTTCTGTGCTATATGGATGGGTATGATGAGAGACCCAAACTGCAGAGCAGGTAGGCAAATCCTGTTGCTGTGGAAAAGGTCAAGAAAAATTAGTATCTCCCAACTTATATACATCCAGGTGGTTTAAGGTCTTTGAAGAACATGAAGAACAGTGCTGTTCAAACACCTTTTCTTTTTTTTTTCTCCTTTATGTTGTTTCATTACCTGGTAATAAATTAGTAAAGGTAGGAGACTTTGTTTACACACCTGAAGTCCAGGAGGATGACAATTCCCAGAGCTACATTCTACCTGAAGTGTTCAAGGACATGCAGCTGACACAGTGGGCCTCTGACTGCAAGACAGACAGCTCCAGGCCACAAAGCTGCTGTATAAAACTGTCTACATCTACCTAAATTAGAACTGACAACCAACCCTGGTTTTATAATGCTGAGTTCTCAACTTTTGGACACCAAAACCTATCCAGAAAAGGAAACAGAGTACATTAGATTTTTTTTTTTGTTTTGCTTTTGGCCATTGTTTCTTCTTCTGTTTCTTTTCCTCCCTTTTTTTTACCCTCTTTTTTAAAAAATAGCATTTGATACATCACATTTTTTGCTCCACTTTTTTGGTAGAAAAGCCCTTTAAAGGTAATTATTTAATTCTAAAAAAAGTGCAGCTGGAAATTTATATGTCAATCGTGCTTGAATATGATAGGGTGCTTTCACTAAAAATAGAGCTTGTTAAGGAGAGGAGTTAAATTTAATAATAAACCACTGCATTAAATGGAAACAGAAATTTATTATTAAGTTTCTGTTTCCATTTAATGCAGTGGTTTATTATTAATAAACCTCTGCGTTAAATGGAACCAGTAAGTAGAACAGAGGACTTGAAGAAGGATTCGTGGAGCTGCTTTGCAGACTTCGCTGAAGTATTACTCCTAATGAGCTGATTAAGATTAATTTTTAAAAAATAGCCACTAATTTCAGGTGCCAGATTTCAACCTTCTCCAAAAAGTGAACAATTCTGAGGTTCTGACTAGTCATAACTCCCCACAAATTGGGTGTCTATGGCATCTGAACATGAGGACTTAAAGCAAACTGATTTTACTTGTTTCACACTTATGCCATAAGCATTTTGATTTCTCAAAGTGTAACACTCATGTTTTAAGACAAAAATATTACATAATAATTCACTAAATATGTGTTTATTAAAAACTGCCATGAAATTTGATGGGATGAAGACCATGGACTGAAGAGCCTGACTGTATATCTGTGAACATAAATTCCAATCCAAGAACTACTAGAAATTAATAGTGTGACTTTTCCAGCTTTCCTCAATAACTGATAAATGACCTTACAGCTAATTTGGATTGGCATTTTTTCTTTTTTTTTTTTTTCCTTTTCATTTTGAGGGGACAGACATTTCTGCTTATGCAAATGTTTTCTTCAGTTGGTTATAATAAGTAATAAATTGAAGAAACTAACAAACACTGCTCGTAGTTCCTTTCAGGTGTCGGTGGTAACAGCCCTGTCACAGCTGTTTGGTTTTCAGGCCTGCCTGATTACATCTTTGTTTTAAAAATGAGCAAAATATTCTGGGTGAAGTCTTGCATTACTCTTTGTTCTGCAACATATTTTGTTAGCGAACCCACAGTAGTATCTAAAATAGTGTAAATCATCAGTTTTTAATCTGGCAGGAAGTAGATAGTGGCCCATTAAACTTTCGTAATTAAATTTCCCCTGCACTCCCCCATAGAACCATTATCTGAGTTTTCTAATTAACACAAGAGGAGGGAGTCAATTCAGAGTGATGGGATCTACAGCCATCCCCTTTCATTTTAATGACCTTTAATAAACTTTTATTACTATTGATATTGATAATTATAATACACCCTTTCCTCTGCAATGTGATTCTAAGGGCCTTGTCAAAAATTGAAAAATTCTCCCTCAAAGTTGGAGCACGACAAATGACTGTGTCCTCAAACACCCAGAATCTGGAGCCAACAACATCAGCGGGGAAAAAAGACAAAGTGTAGGCAGGTACGGGATGAATGTCCTCTCTCACACGGTCACCAGAGGGTTATGCCTTGGTCCTGGTCTGCCACAGCCCTCTGCTCTCACAGCAGGGCCTCCCCCAAACGGGCTGACACGAGTGCTGAATCATGAGGTGGTTTCATGACAGATAACCACGAGGAATTATGCAGAGTTCATTTCACTTATTTTACTTCCAGCCTTACAGAGGTCAGATACTAGAGAGGAGGATTAACCATCATGACATCTAGTCCTTCCTTAGATTTTTCATCAATGGCTTTTATACTAACTAAACATTTTTACATGGAGCTCTTATTGGCATGCCAACACTTCTAACCTCACCGCAGCCTCAGTACAGCATGTCTCATACCTTGACGATCCTCTTTCATGTAAGCAATTATGTTCCCATCAGCAGTACAGTAGCATGTGTTTCATTGCTCGAATGAGACACAAGGCTGAGCACCTCAGGCTGTCCTTTCTGCTGGGCATGTAAGGCGAAAGGTGTTCTGCCCTCCAAAACAGGAGGGACCTATACCAATGAACAAAGCCTGCATCTGTTTACACCTTCCTTGGTGCAATCAATTGAGGGTCCTCATGACATGAGGGCAGGTATGGGGTCCTTCTTGCCAGTTGCACTGAGAACATCACAAAGCAATTCTAGCTAAGGGCTTTGGACAGAGGGGCTACCTTCTCATGCACAGAGCTATTGGTGATGGTCTTTTCTTAACTCCACAGGCAGGCTTTGAGCCTAAAACTATTTGTCTGGAAAGAATCCTTTACGGGAACTTCACTTCTTACCCCACACCACTCTCAAGCATGTCATAGCTTTAAACAGGTGAGCAGCCCACACAACTACAGCTGCTCATTCACTACAAACTGTGCAGGTATCCCCTCACCCCCTGCACTTCCTATGGGGGTCTCAAGACGTGTACGGGCACTCTGGTCTGTGGATGTTGGACAGTCCCAGCAATGGGTCTGACTCCCCTGCCCAGTCTTTCCTGTAGTCCCATGGGGCACACCAAGTAGCCTTTCCTTCTAACAGAGCATGGATGTCTACTCTGGAGAAGTACCTGTTATCCAACTGCCTTGAACATGCAACCAAACTACAGCTCTTCACAGCCTATCCACAGTCTCTATCCACAGGTCAGCAACACAACTTCACTATTGGGTGTTCTGGATCTCAGAGTTAAACTTTATGACTCCTCAAAGCTGAATGCCTCAATGTTTTGGAGAAAGATTTTAAGTTGAATCCAGAAGTTCTAATTTGGGACCATCTTCAGTTTTCAGTAATTCTTCGTCATTGCAGGTTACAAGCATTAAGATGATTAATGTCAAACAAAACAAGCTGCTTATATAAGTATAGGTATCAAATGCAGAAAAAATGCAGAGAAAATGACTGAAAATTTATTTTAAATTAAAGACACTAGAAAAATTATATGTATTTTTTCAAATATAAAGGGTGAAATCTTGGTTTTGAAAGTCTATGATTCAGACAGATGAAATCACAGGTGAAACATATTGCTTTAAAACAAAAATCACTCTATAAATAGCCAAGAGTCACTGCACGTTAACTGTTAACATAATTTAATTAACAGTTAATATAATTATAAAACATGAAGAATGCATTTCCTGTAAGGGTATGAAAAAGAAATCTTCAATTAATAGCAACACTCAGTCATACCTGGTGGAATCCTAAATTTAGATTTGGTAAAAAGCAGCCATTAAATTGAATTAGAGAGCTTATTAAAGAGCTGATCTTTACTTCTGTTGTTTGAACTACTGATGAACTAATGATCGGTGTTTAAACTCGAGTTCTACAAATGCAATCAAAAATGCATCTATATGCTTGCCTCTTTTCAGTAACTTCAAAACATTTATTTGATGTTTTCAAGTGAACTTTGCATTTTCCCCCCACCAGGACTAACCGAGCTGGTTTCTGAAGTTCAGTGGTAAGCAGGTAGGTATGAACTGGATGAAAGAGAAGAGAAATTGCTTCATGAAAAAGGTATGCAATAAAATTTGGCATATGTTGTTGAAGTGATTATGAGGTCTGTGTGAAAGCAGTAGTAGGTAAATTTTGGCTGGCACAGCATATAGATACACAAGAGAAAAAACACAGCCAACAGTGTGATCACAGGACAGGAACCAGCTGCCTGGATTTTGCCTCCTGAAAACCTAACAAGGAAAAGCACGGGGAGAGCTCCTCTGTGACTTACAGTATTAGGGATATAACAAAGCACGGTTGAATGGTCAGCAAACATGATTTGTACCTGTGAGCAAAAGTCCATATGAAACTCCTCTAAACATGTACTGAGACGTCTTTACCACCACCCATTGCAATTATTTCTGCCCTTAGCGCAGTGTACCCACGAATGGAGAAACAGGTCTGCAGAGAGGCTTTTCTGAGAGCATATCAAGGAGAAGAGAGACATGATAACCTTGGGAATGTTTGGGTTTGGGGGGATGTTATGTTGGGTTCAGACAGTATCACATTTCCTTCAGTGTTTCTATTTTGTCATTCAAAGAATTTTAATAATGTAGAGGTTTTCAATAAATATATACAAATTCCAAAACATTTCTATCATAAAAGTTTACTTACTGAAACAGGCTAATGACATACTCTTTCTTGAAAATATCTTCTAAGAATTGCCAGAAATTAATATTTCAGAAGTAGGATACCTACCAAATTGGCAGATACTCACAAATGGACTTAGATTCGCTTTTCTGACCCTGTCTGCTGATCAGTTTGTGTCTTAAATACGAAGGTGCAAAGTCCTCATAAATTCTGTCCACATCAACTTCTAACTTTATCATTCTTCAAAAGTGATTAAACTCATCCTTCAATATTAGTCAGCTGTTTTTTCCTACGTATCCTGCATCTTTGAGTTTTGCAGATGAATTAGAAAAATGAAAAAAGGGTAACTAGGTTACAGATTTTCCTGAATATTATGAATATTAGCTATATTTTTCATCCATTGTAGGTGATGAATATGTCTTATGACCCACCGATATATTAATTTGCATCCTTGTCTCCATTGCTCTGTTTCAGGCAATGATGGTTCTGCAAAATGCAAAATCCCACCTTGCAGAATGTTGTATTAGAAAAGATTAATTAGAAAATGTTCACCTGTTCATTCATATATGATGTAGCATATGATATAGTAATTTGGGAACATTTTATGATATATATGATTGGTATATACACATATATATTTGTATATTCACACACGACTCATATTTTATATTTTCATTTCATATAGATTCACAGATAATTTTTCATGAAGTATGTGTATGTATATATATAGGTAAAAATTTAACAAGCAAAATATGAAGACAAAACAAAAGAAGAAGTGAAAATGAGAGAAGAAAAAGAAGACGAAGAGAAAAAAAAATATCTTTCCACAGGAATGATGAAAGGAGTATCTTCTGCAGTAAGGACAACACTATGATAGTCCATTCTTGTATACAGATAACTGTCCTTAAGCACACCAAGGACAATGTCTCCAGGTCACTTGAAAGGACCTCTCTAATTTTCTTGCAGACTTTGCAAAACACTACTTAAGTTTATCATTGATAGATGGACATTTTTCCTACCCCCAACAGATTACCTCTCTTCCCTGCCTCTCTGTCACTTCTCTGTTTGCTCTGTCCCCTGCATTATACTGTGAAGAAGTCCCACGTGATAAAATTCCAACGATAAATATCAAACTTGCTGATATATTTCTCATTTTTAAAAATTATATTTTTTCTATAAGTATTTGAAAAGGTAGATGCTAATCAGGTTCCCATTAATAGGCTGCTTGATTTTAATCAGTATGTACAATAATTTGCTGATAAGAATTTAGGGCAAGTCAGGAAGAACACTCCAAAGAAACATCTGTGATAAAAACATCAAGCAGTCTTTCTAACCATGTACCAAGTTCAAGGTCTCTGATAAGCCACCTGGCTATACCTACACACTCCGATAACCCCAAGCTGGTATTACATTGTTTAGCCAGGGAAGGTCTTGTTGCTGGGCACCGAGCTGATAGGCTTATGGCTCTCTCTGTTATGAGACACGAGAATATCTGAGTATCATGTAGGCAAAACATGCACAGAAAGCCATGAGGATGGGCATCTTAATAAGGAAGGCTGGTAGTAACCAATAACTTTGCAAGTCAAAACCTCTGCATTTTTGCTTCTTTAGGGTTGTCCTTCACTTCTGAGAGGCTTCTGTGGCAAAAGTCGGTCAAAATGCATTCCCCAAAACTCCCGTTTTCTGCCTTCAGTCAGTAAGTACCATCTGAATCTCGGATGTCAAATTATTTCTCTTGTTCCCTTACTGGACTCCTGAAATTACTTCTCATCTGTAAGATATATCTGTTCATTTACATTTTAATGTCCTTTCCCATAACTTTATCTTGCTAGGAGTCTTCCTGCACAGAAGCATTGTTTTTCCTCACAACAAATTATCGTGCTCTAAGAATACAGTCAGCATGATATCTACATGGTCAAGCATAGCTGTCTTTCATGTTCAGCAGGGTCTTTCTTTTGTGAAGCCAGATCAACTGGATACAACTAATCTGTGACCTCACCAAAATTTTCTGGGTTTATCTATGAAATTTTCTGGGCTTATGACTCATGGTTCCTAGCCCCTCTCTGCTCAATGTTAAGGCCAACTTATTTCCATCTCCCTTTCTCACAAACAGCGCAAGACTCCTCTCATTCTGACTTCAGCCTGCCGGGAGCCACTTCGCATCATGGCAGCTGGCATCTGTAAGAATAATCTCTCATCTACCTTGGACATCAACATCATATGCTATTTTAATATACTGAACTGACTTTAGCAAAACATTGAAGAAGGAATAACCAGCTATTTATGTGAAAATGTGTGCCTTGATATCATTGGGAGAACCTGTATTTCTTTCAGTCACGAGGCATCAAGTTTTATTTTGATTGCAAGGCCAGAAGGGTAATGCCCACTTACATTAGTGACATTCAAATAAGCAAGAACCATCATGTGCCATGATGTGGTGGCAACATGGCACAAATTAAAGAACAGGTAGGTACCACGTCTGGAAAGAATTTTATTCCTGATTAGTAGGTCACAATTTATATTTGGGTTATTAATGAGTCTGCAAATGTTATCAATCTGCTTTTACCTTTCAAATTTCACTTACAACATGTTAAACTCTTAAAATAAATTGTGTTCTCCTAACATCATGAATTACTAGAAATGAACGAACTGAAAGATAAATGTGGCATTCTCTTTCTATTCAGGTTATTCACCCCTACAGAGAACTTTGTGTACAGTCAGTTTTACTGTTTTCTGGTGATCAGTCCATATTCTGTGTAAGTATGAGCTGTGGTTGAAATGGGAATTCAGAGGTACTGGTACAGAATTTTGAATACCGCTATTGTATTGCAAATGCCCTCCATGCGAAATTCTGGTGTATCTGCTTGAAGTGTTATTATGGCATACCAGCACATTTGTTCACTTTGGACTATTTCTTTTCCCCAAATAGGAAAAGGGAAGAGACAAGCATTTTATAAAACTGGAATACAACCCAAAAACATTAGTAGGTTTATCCAGGGGCAGGTATGGATTTGCATTTATGTAAGCAGAATACATTTCAACTGGTGAAATTATTTTCCTATTTTCATCTTCTTATGTTCTAAAGATTTTGTTTCAATATTGTTTCATTATTTTTCTTCTTCAGTCTCACTGTTATGGAAAATTCAGAATTTGTGTGTCTTGGGTGTTGAAGCTAGCCATGGTTAATACTTTTCCCCCAAATAACTTAACACTGAAGAGACACTACAATTTTCAAATTTCAGTTAATTTTCTGTAATGACTAAAGGACATTGTGGCATTTCACAGATTTCATGCAAGTTAAGATATTTTAGAAAATTATTAATTAAACCTGGATTTGACAGCAGCGAAGAGAATCAATGGAGAGGGAATATGCCTCAGAGCAAAAATGTTGCAAAGACGCTAACAAATTTAAGGCATTTTGGAAGTGGGGGGAGGAGGGCGAGGAAAAAAAAGGGTAACTGTTCAAAGTTACTAACACATTGTCGTGATTTAGGAAAAAAAGGAAAAGTCATCTCAATGAGGGCTGATTGACAATATGCAGCTGACTGACCACTATATTCTTATGAATGCAATTAGTCCATTCGGAGTGGATTTGGGTCCTGTAGGTACAATTCTCAATGCCATTGATGGACAACATCTGTAGATTTTACTTCTTTTAAAAACCTGACGCTGTAGCTTGCTTGGCTGAGAAGCAATTTCCAAACCAGACACAGTTGCCTACAAAGTCTGGCGTGGAGCCACGAACCACCTTTGGGAAGGACATCTTTCACAGCCCTGCTTCTTCATAACCTTATTGCTATTGGAACGTAATGACAAGTGCTGTGAAATGGCCAGTATAAACAGCAATATTCCTCCTCAGCCAGCCCATTCCATGGACTATATGAAAAAAATAAAAATGCTTAAAAAAATTAAAAATGCTGGTATAATACGGTGACTTGCCAACAACGAGATTTATTTTTCTTTTTTGAGAAGGTATAGTAAAAAGAAACATAGAAATTCACTGTAAATGTTAATTCTGGGTTCCAGTTGTTCATTATTTGTAACAATTTCCTTCACTTCCTCCTATTATTACATATTATTACTCCATATTACTAAAGTTTCAAGCAAAGAATTGTACATATAGGATGAGATACCATGCAGATATAATATACTATTATATTCTGTGAGTTAAATTTATAGTGAGCAGCAGATTCCAGCTGAATCTGAAAAATTCCTTGATTGATTTTCATACAAAATTTCCATGGAGAATAAATTTTATTTAAGATGTAGTTGGGCTATTTTTACAGAATTTCTGATTTGTGGGCTGCATGCTACTAAAGTTTACCATAGGAAGTTCAGGATTGCAGTAATACTGTTTTGAGTATATAAAAACAAATTTTTAGGTTGACCTTGAATAATGTTCTACTGGATGGGATAAAGAAGTTCCCTATTTTGTAGCTTTAAAGGTGTATTGACATTTTGGGTTCTGGACGCAAGTAGATAGACACCCATCTTATGAAAGCAGGGTTAGAAATAACCTTATAGTGGAGCAATGTACATAAAATTATGATGAAAAAAACATATTTATTAATAAAAGTTTATTATGTCCTTCAGCTTCTAATTAGTAACAAAGAAAAAACGTTAGTAACAATATGTGGGTAAACATAATTTACTCTTTAAATCCTTTTACAGAATTATTGACTATTTATTACTAGACTTCCTTTCAATCTTTGATATTCCTGTACCATAAGAACCACCCGTGACTATTAGGAAGCTACAACTGATGCAGCATTGAAGCCATAACTCATCCAGGTGTTAACTACATTAAATAGCTTCAGTAGTTCTGGGACTTACTCTTTACTAACTAACAGAAAAATTAGATCTACAATCACAGGATTACTGTCAGAAAAAGGAAATTAAATCTGTAGAAAAACTAAAAGAATGAACATAAGAAATGCATCAAAAAAAGAACCTTGGCTGACTGTGAAATTTTATGTTTTTTTCATTATGGGAAACTTCACTCATTCGTATTTGTCGTTTACAAAGGATTATGAATTGAGGACTACAACTCCATAAAATTTATATTTTGTCATCTGGTTTGATTGGTGGAATTGTGTTATTGAGAAGGATTCTGAGATCACATTAGCCAGGAAAGAGTAATGCACTACACCCACTGAAGAACAATACATGTTCTTATCTACCTAGGCAGGCAATCAATTCTCTAGTGCATATATCAATACAAGCTAGAAGTCCACTATTGGCAGATCGTGTGAATGAGGTCTTGATACGGGCTTTACCAGCAATGATTACCACAGCTGAATTTACTGTAGGTTAAACAAATAAGGAAGCAAACAAGCAAGCAAACAAACAAACATGGAACCCCCCCCCCCCCAACTGATTAGTTCTCTATCACTGTGAATTTATTTCCATAACATGATAATATAAAAGCTCCTCTCAAATGCACAAGTGCAGGCAGTGAATGATCCACTTTTAAACTGTAACCTAAGGAAATCTATTATTTTAAAATATTGAATACTGTGAAATGTCTTTTGATGTTAGGGAATTGAACTCCAAAAAGAAATGTCCCAAACCTCTTCAAAGCCAAGCTAACATAAATGTTCAGGTAATGTTCCCAAACTGCTTGTCACTCTAACAAACTTCAGAACCAAAGAAAGCATCAGGAGACACAGGAGAAGTTCTAATTCTGGTTCTGCTTGACCAGAAACACAGAAGAAGATTCATAGGTACTTTAATGGGACATCAGCTAAGAGCTAGCCTAGAAAACAGCTAGTACCTCATTCTGCCAGCCTAGATTTGGAGACATACCCATGTTTTCAATCATCTAAAATTATTACAGTATGACTGACGATTTACCTAAGATTTTGGGTAGGGATTAATAAATCAAGTAACATCCAGGATAAAGCCTAAATATCATTACATCCTTACAGGGAGCCAGGCTCAAAATCCTGATCTCCCTGCAATCTGTGGTGATCTCCAATGACTTCCCAGGGCCAAGATCTTATTCCATGACTTCTGTTCCCTTTTGCTTAGGGCTCTCCCCAAATGACCAATGACTAGTATCTTCGGAGTTTAGATATACTCCATCAGGTGCTGCAGGAAGGCAAGAAGATGCCTGCTTCATGCATCTTAGCAGAAGACTGTAGCCCTCTACCCTTGTAATACAGTGTTGCCATCGTTAGTACCAGCCATGGGCTTTTTATCAACCCTGCAAGACCTCAGGACTGAGGCTTCTCAGACTTACTTTGTCTGAAATTTTTTTGACCTGCTTGGGTCTTTGTTTCTTCTTGATTTAGCCATAACAGTGATTTTTCCAATGACCAACTGACTATGGCTTATCTTTGGATAGTACAATGATAGTTTTTATTTAGTTAATACTAACAAGTTCTTCTGCACAGAATGAGATACTTAGGACTCTAACACAATGAAGAAGTGTAGAGAAACACAGGTGTGGTGTGCCAGGAGAGAGGTCTTGAGGAATGGGGGGCACAAGATGCTGTGAAGATGATGAAGGCATGGGGTGATAAGAGATGGGGCACAAGTTTGGCACTGGAGACCCCAAGGCTGTGAACAACTGCTCTGTCACCAACTGTCGGTGACAGAAATATAGACCTAAAGCTGTACTGAACATGTTTCAGGACTACCAAAGAGAAAGAAATAGTATCTAACATACATAAAAGGCACCATATATAGTAAAGCCATATGTAATGTAGAGTTTCAGCTCAAGGTGTAAAAGCATGTTAGCAAACATTTAAACATGACCCCAAGTGGATCCTCAAGTGAGGAAGAAGAAACCATCAACTAACACCCTGTTCCTCCCCAGGAAGGACTCATGATGCTGGTGACTTGCTGCAACCCCCCCACACACCCAGCTGAAGCCATTGACCTTAGGACCCAAAGGAGCAGTGGAAGGGTGAGCACAGCACCAGGAAAATGGGTAGATACTAGGAAATGTGCACAACAATTTAACTGTATTATTGAGAATTTTTCTGTGTAGTAGTATTCCCTCCCTCCCTCCCTCCCTCCCTCCCTTCCTTCCTTCCTTCCTTCCTTCCTTCCTTCCTTCCTTCCTTCCTTCCTTCCTTCCTTCCTTCCTTCCTTCCTTCCTTCCTTCCTCTTTCCCATCTTTCTCTCTGTCTTTCTTACTTTCCTTTCTCTTTTTCCTTTCTCCTTT
Source organism: Aptenodytes patagonicus (assembly GCF_965638725.1). NCBI lineage: Eukaryota > Metazoa > Chordata > Aves > Sphenisciformes > Spheniscidae > Aptenodytes > Aptenodytes patagonicus. Next base: position 108,664,535 of record NC_134951.1, read on the forward strand.
TCTTCTTCTGTAGGAATTAATCTGGTTTAACATACTTTGATCATACATAACAATACCTTGATCAGATTGCTAAAATTTCAATTATGCTAACAATAAATTCTTGGCTTTACATATCCTTTTTGCCCATAGCAAGATTTCGTTGTTACAAGCATAGCAATATAATGCAGGCTCTGAGCTACAGTTACAGCAAGACTGAGATGTCTGGGGGTCTGTAAAGGAGCATAAATTTTTGGTACCTGGGAAAGCGTCAGTTTTGTAACTGAGGTACCTGTAATGCTGAGGAGCCCCTAGGACTGAAGCAGCAATGGAGCGTTAACTGCTTGGAGGCTGCGGGGACGATGGGTCTGGCTGTAGGTGCTGACATAGTATCCAAGGCAATTTTTGACCTGAAAGACAAAGGAGAGGAGAGCACCATGTGTCACATTCCCCCTGAGCCCTCAGTCTCACCCTTATTGATGGGAAGGTCAGGCAGGTTTAGCAACAGCCATTCATTCACAGCCATGGTCAGCCTGTCTACACAGGCAGACTTTAAAACTTATTTAGTCAAACCAATGGAAACAACCACCTCAGAATTATTTTTATTTCAGCAGAAGTTTGTTTTGGCTTCTTTTTCTTTTAGATTGGAAGATGGTAAAAAGAAAACAGCGCAGTCAACACAAGTAAGTGTTCATCCAGCCTTCTGTACCCACTAAACTGCTTTAAAAATAACATTTGAGGTTAAAACTATGAGATGTTTTTCTTCTGTAGAAAGTTGTGACTTCCTTCTGGAGGTAGCGTTTCGGCTGAGCTTTTCTATCCACCTGGCAACATCCGAAAGGAAAAATTATCCTTATACAAACAGTCTAACTCTGACCCCACTAAATATTAGCATGACAGTTACTACTTTCTGTATTTGTACAGGACAGGGACTTGGTTTACATTTCTTTCTGAGCACAGCAAGCTTTACTAATGACATCTGCGATCTACCCGCTATCACACTGAGACGTAACAGCCTGTTGTTAAACAGGGGTGTGCACAGCTCTGTAAGCTGCACAGTTAGGAGGAGGATTACTTGTTATGCGGTCACTGGCATGGCTACCAAAGAGACAGGACACCAGTTCACTGTCTACTCTGCTATTTACTGTAGACGTATACTCCTTTCTCAACCCCTTCCCACGTCTGTATTTCTGATCAGCACATCATTTTTCTGTGTTGGTAAAAGAGACGATGGAGGAACGGCAGCTCTGTTTTTCCCCATAGCCTCCTTTACTCGTTTCCCAAAGCTCACTAGCCTGCTGTGGAGAAATGCAGCTTATTCATTGCTGCCTATGAGCTTATAAAACTCTCTGATTTGGCCCTCACCTCTCATATCACAACCATCTGAGTGCGGCACAAAGACTGTATTAATAACCCTCTTGGTGAGCTGCTCCCTGCTGAGGGACTCCAGGGTCTCCCAGTTACTGCCCGGGAGTTTCCGACCCACCATGGCAGCAGAAAAGGTGAACGGTCCTGTGAGCATACAGAGGAGGTTTCTGCTTTTGGGTGAATACAAACACAGGGATCTTCGTAAGTGGGGATGTCTGTACACAGCACAGTGATGCTGGGTGAGCCAGGGTGGGAGAAGGTCTGTTCAGATCTGACAGAGGGTTAATACGAGAGACTAGAATTAAAACAAAGCACTAACAGAAGTAAGTGTTTTATTTCTGTCTTCTGGGAGATTGCTTATGGATGACTCTAAACTGACACAGGTATTACACACCACAACACATCCTAATACATATTAGAAATCCATGTTGGGGGTTGAAAATTGAAAAGAAAAAAAATCCATCCAAGAATGAGCCAGAAATAAACAACTTCAAGCCATAAATTCTGAATTAGCTCAGAGGATTAGTCTGAGGATAAATTTTTGTAGGAAGGGTTATTTTTCATGATTTATAAGGGATTTACAAGAAACCTGCAGCCTGCCATTGGACAAATGAAGTCTTCTTAAAGCTTTACATTGTTTTGCCACCACTTTCATAATACTTGCTTATGTTTTAAGGGGGGAAAATGTACAGCGAGGTGGAACGGTTATTGACCAGATTGATCATGGGAACAAATCTGCCGGTGGTAACCTTGTTTAATGATATGTTGCTGGGCTCAGCACCTTGCTGAGGCTGTGATTCTTCACCGGCTGGGCCCGCATGATGGATCACGGTAGGAGGCTGATGGTGCAATCACTCACTGGCAGCCACTGACACCTGCACCAGCCTGACACCCGTCCCCTCTGGATGTATCAGCCAGCCTGCTCAGCCTACTGGGAGACACAACTATTCCACTAAACGGCGAACAAAAGTTCTTTATCTACCTTGCAACTTCCTCTGTAGGACATTGCCTTCTCTTTTTCTTTCCATTTTATTCCAGCTCCATCTGCAATTCTGTCACTTCTTTGCATCCACTGTTCTGATCCACGGCGGACTTAGGAGCAACAAAATGAAGCAGCCACTAAATCTAGAAGAAAAAAAAAGGGGGAAAAAAATAGGATTGTCTTGCAAAAGTATGAAAACAGTACTTTCTCACTGAAAATCTCTTAACTGTTCACAGACATTCCATTAGACAGAAAATTGCTGTCTCTAAATATGGTGGAACTCACATTCTCTGTGCACCATTATTTTAAAGGGAAAACTTTTACTCCTCCTTATACTGGATATTGAACATGATAATTTCCCAGTAAAAACTGAGAGCAGGAAAATGAGCAACTATTCTCTTGCAGACAGTTCCCTTCCTCTCTTTTCCTCAAGACAAATTTGAAAGCTAATGTATGCAACAATATTTCAGATTCAATATTTTAATATCATAAATACATGCACAATTCTGCTCCCTCTAAAAGCGGTTACATATGGACATACATACACATAGGCACTATCTGTACTGTCCGCCAGCAAAGATCTACACTTAGTTCATCGGTTGGGATTTTTAATAATTTGCCACTTTTATAATACAAATAATATGTAATGATATACAACCACTTAAAGGGTAACATTTAAAAATATATCTAGCCTGTGAAATAATGATTTCAATTGATTTTCTCTTCTAGTCTCCTCCCTTACAGGGTTGATGAACTTTTTTGAAAAAAAAAAACTTTATTAGTACGACAGGTCATTATAATGATAAAAAAGTAATTATCTAGCCAAGGAGGCTTTAGCACATACTTTCCCAATCTCTAATTTTATATAAAGGCCTCCTCATTAGTTCAGAGCACAAATCTGTGCAGCTTCTTAGAAAAAGTATGGGAACACCAGTTCAGCTACCATGTTTCCTAATTGCGCATGGACCAGTTCTATAAATTACACACATCTGTCTTAGCAAGTCACTGTAAATTCAAATGTATGTCGCCTCGTGCCAGCAGTGGCTGCACAGCCATTATAGGAGCTAGACTGAGCACTGTGGTAATGCAGATCACAGGCTGCCTCACCAGAAGAGCGTGGATGGCCACCCCCGTTCCTGCTCATCTTTCTCCCTTTTTTGTTCTAGGTAAAAAGACGACATTACAGAGAGAGATTTGCACAGCTTCCTTCTGTTATTTAACTCAAGCAGCCGGTAAGCTGGGTCCCGCACCCCTGTGAAGCTGCGTGCTCTCTCTGCCATGCAGGCGCTCCCAGTCATCCCCGCTCTCGTGAAGTGCCCTGCATGAGGGAAGGTTAGAGCATTACCTTCTGAGCTTTCTGGGGCTCTGAATATACCAGGCTCTTTCTGAGCCAGGTAGTCATTAAACTGCACTTTAAAGACACTTGGACTACTCAGATTCATTTTCCCGAATCAAAATCCCATGTGCACAGCGTAGGGGGTGGGGGATGTGGGAGGGAAGGCTGTATCTTTGTGTGGATCCCAAAAAGCACTCAAGTGAGCATTTGTCATTCCTCTCAGACAACAACTGTAAAAAACAGAAAATCGGAACTAGTCATCTTAAACATTTTTAAAATATGAAACCCCCAAGCAATTCTGTTATTGGCCTTTGACAACTCACTAGAAAATAAAAAATAATGTATTGCACTCACTAGTAAACATAGTTGCTGTCCTAATTACACACATATGCACCCACAAGCATACATACACAGAAGCATAACTGGGTACCATTTAATTGATAACCATACTCCCAATTCCTTCCCCTCCTTTCGGGACGGCAATCGCAGTATGCAGCTGCTAAGACAATGAAAATGCTTTTCCAGCTGCAGCATCTGGCTCTTTGGCAGACTCATTTAGTAGTTGTGTTGGCAGCTTTGGATTTGCCTCTGGGTCTATCATATGTTTATAAAGGCAATGGACTGTCAACCTACACTCATGTGTGTGCCCGTGTGTCTGTTTGTCTGTTTCTCATCTCTGTTTATAGCTGCTTTTTGCCTGTGTTTGTTCACAGAAAATAAGCATTAAACACAGAGAAAAACACAAACTACCCCCTAGCTATTCATTTAAGCAAAGTTATCTTTTACCTATGCATACAACTCTGTTTCCTCAACTTTAGCCATCTTCCTTTCAATAAACATCCATTTCATTTGCATCAGAGATAATTCATTAGGCATATTCTCTCTGTTTTACAAGAAAACTGCACCTTTATATGTGTGCGTATACAAATCATTTCTTTGTGACTAAGACCCTTAATGCAGTGATATCATAACAAATGGAAGGGGACATTTTTCATGTTACAATAATAAATGAGGTGTTAAAGGAATATCCTGATACGTGAGCGTTTTGTAACTACTGCTTGTTGCTTGGTGGCAGCTGTAAAGCCGGGCTCACTGAATTAGCTATGATGTACTACTTCAGGGTGATGTTAATTATCCTACAGTGGTAAGCATTTTTTAAGTAGCTGCTTCACATTTTTACATGTTTAGTTATAACACACTTACAATGGCAGGGTTTAAACCACAGTTAAGTATCCCATCTGAAGTAAATGCTTAAGAGGAACATATTCCAAAATGCTGCAAGACAGGAGAGGGGCAGGGAAAGAAATGAAGTTTTGAATGATCCTGCTATCTTGACTTCATATTTTGAAGACTAAATATGGAAACTCAAGAACATGTTCTACATAAATCTGTGTCTGTACGCAAATATATACACCCAGATACGGACAAGTAGGTTGTTACTTTTCTTCCTCACTGAAAAGACCTCAGATATAACATTAAAAATACTCCTTTCTTACCTAAAATACTTATGAAAAAAAAGTGATCTTTCCAAAATTACAAGGGCATGAAAGTGGGTACATACTTGCTGGTGCGGCACAGTCTCTAAACTCCCTGAAAATTATTTAAATGCACAAACTGTAGCAAAGGATAGTCTAACATGAGTGCTGATTCACTCACCCTGCTTGTTTGTTATCAATATAAAAAAAAACAAAACACCAAAAAAACCCCAACACCACACAGAAAAATATACCAAGATTATTTTTAAAAGCAATTTGTAGTAGAAAGTAATTTTCACAATTTCTTTTATTGATGTAAAATATACAGCATCTTTGCTTTCCTATTTCAAGGCAGTTTTGCCCACAGAAATGAAATGGAGGAGGGGGAGTTTACAGGATGATAAATTAGGATTCATCAATTAGTATCTGAGTGGCCTCTTCCAGCAAATAATTACTATAAATCTAGATGTGAACTCAAAAATCGCATTTTTTAAATGTCATTCCATATTATTGTAATTTGTTAATACTTTAAAACAAAACAAGGCTCTGTTTTTCCCCAGAACCACTTGCAATACTATTTATATGTTCATTTTGATTAAGTTTGTAAACATCTGTAGAAATCTTTGGGGATCACATAAACGTCCCAATGAAAGAAATTTTACATTTTAAAACTGGAGACCTTTTATGCAAATTATTTTGCCTTTGGCCATTTCAGGAAGAAATGAAGGAACTGGAGGATATTATAGTTTTACATAACACTGGTGAGATTGTTGTCATCTTTGATCTTACATCAATTAGTCAAGATCTTGAGTGATCATAGGCAAAGAAACCTAAACTCTTCTCCCTAGCTGAAGAAAAATGTGTCAAAGATTCTAACTGCATAAATTATTACATTATGTCCTACAGCAATAATAGCTCCTTTAGGCAGACTTTCTGGTCACCTGTTATATACTGGGAATAGAATTTTATTATGTTTTGGTTTTACATATAACAATCTACTGATGTATATTTTATTCTATTTTCCTGACCAGTAACACTGACACCAAATTAATCTTAAAGGGGCAGCGCTGCACTGAAAGTGTGGGCCTTCTGTCACCTCCTTCTGATGAATAAATGAGTCGAAAGATAAGGGAAAGTCTTCAAGTACACTGCCCTCCGAAGAAGGTCTCAACTGAAACAAAGAAACAAACTTGGTAACCTGAAAGCCGTTTTATTATTGTGATATTATTCACGTAAGCAGGGTCCGTCCTGCTTCCCTTTGCTTCCTGTTCTTGGATCATTACCACGTCAAGCTAGAAGCGACGTTTAACTTTTAGGGAATACGACCTTTACATTACGGGCAAAGAAGTAAAATTTCTGACCGGCACCGAACCGCCAATCCCAGCAAAGTTTTCCTTTTTCCCTACAGGTAGTACGAAACGGAGCCAGAACGACAGGGCCCCATCTGAGCCGTGCCCAGCTCCCCGAGTCTGCACAAACCCACTCTATCAATCACGGCAGGATAATGCATAGTGGCTGCACCTGTGACAAGGAATGATGGAGTGCTGAACACAGGCCCGGCTTCGCCTGTCACTTTGTGCATTTGTATTTCTCCAGGGCCACTTTGAGAATTTGCAGAACTTGGGGGGAAAAAATTCTTTCGCGTTTTAAAAAATATCTTCATTGGCTTTGATTGTCGGACAGTAACGCAATATGCAGAGCTGGAAATGAACTGCAGGATAGTACGATCCCAAATTCCATCAAGGCAACGTAACCATACAAGATGTAATTTTATTAAGGGGCAGGCAATTTAATCTGGGTACAGTAAGTAAAAACCGCAACTTTTTGCCATCCATTTCTTCTCCGTTATACCCAAGAATAAGTGTCAGGATTTCACCCTATCATAACAGCAAGGCACAAAAAAAGCTAGCACTAAGAACACTCCAGATTCTTAGAGCCATAAACCACTGAAAATGAAAAGGCAGGTCATTGTACAACTTTCTTCAAAGGTACCCTTTACATTGATAATTTTAAGAAAGAGTCATCTCTTCATAATTATTTTTGGTCAAAAAAGCTTGAAGTAATTGCAGTTAAAAGATTATTACATTAATTCTCCACTTCAAAAATTCATGTAAGCAAGAAATGGTGTCTTGTCTAAAGGAAATGCTTTCTGAATTAATCTGCAAAGAATGCACTGTGTTTGATTTTATAAAAAATATGTAACAGTTAACAATATACGCTAGTCATATAAACCAAGGTTTTAAAAAAAGCAATTGGATCATACACTCCAGATATCTATTATAAAGCTGTGAAAAAGTGTTAATTAGCACAGTTAAAACAAAATAAATAGGAGACAACATGAAGACACCCGTGCAAATTTCAAGTGAAAATCATGTCAGCCTCCAAAATAATAGGAATGTTTTAATCCCTCTGAAAACAGACAGACAAAGATGAAATCCATTTTCCTTTTGTGACAGTTCATTTTTTTAAGTCTCAATATTGTTACACGTACAGGATGAAAAACTGTATTAAGAAGGGGGTACTGGAGAATACAATCTTTTATTCTCTTAATATGTCTTTGACAGCTGAGAGGAAATGCTCAAACAAATCCTTCTCATGAAAAGTTGTTGGAAAGGAAAAATGTATTTGCTTCTAAGAAGTTCCGTGGCCAGTTTTAGCAGCCAGTTACATGCTCCAGCGTTCATCTGAAAGCAGCAGTGATGCCTCTTTTTTTAAGCTGGGCTTTCTCACTGGCAGGCGTGAGCCACAGTCACCTCTTGAACAGCCTTTTCTTCTTTTATTTTGTAAGTGCATTCAGTGGCTGTGGATGCAGACATTTTAGTTTTGATGCTGGATGGACCACGGTGCAAGGGGCTACTGTTACTGAAGGACAAAACTTCTGGAGAGACGCGAGAACAAAAATCCTGACAGGTAAATCGTGCCAGACCTCTGCTGCCGAGTTTCGCTCTGTCACGCTAGGCTGTTGTGGCTGTGTACTTTCAGCCGAACCCCGAAAATAAATGCAAGAACCCGGGCAGACCCCCGCAGCTCTCGGGGTAAGCACGATTTGGCGAGAGCTGGCTGCTGCTCCGCACCGTCCTCCCCCGCCCGCGGCCGGGCGCAGCCCGACCCCCGCCGGCACGGCCGCTCGGCGGGAGCAGCCGGAGCCGCGCCGCCCCCCGCCGCCTCCGGGAGCGGGGACGGCCGCGCTCGGCGGGCCCTGCCCCGGGGCTGGGGGATCCGCCGGCGCTCCCCCGCCCGGCCCCCGCCGCCGCGGCCCTCCCGCCCTCCCGGCCCCTCGCCGCCGCTCCTCCGCCCGCTCCCGTTCGGGCGTGCGACGCTCCGAGCGGGGAAGCAGCAGGTTTCTCCTTCCCCGCTCGGTGCGGGCACCGCAGACGTGCTCCTCCCTCCCCACGGGGCTGCTCAAAGACTGCGGCAGCGTCCCGCCGGCCGGCCTTACCCCGGCTCTCACCGGTGCCATCCTCGACGGCACAGGAGCGGGGGGTGTGTGTGTGCGTGTGACATTCTGGGGCAGGTCCGGCTGTGAGACCCGGGAGCATCCCCTGCCTCCCCGCGCCTCCCAAACCCTGCGACCACCCTTACCCACACTGTGAAAAACATCATTAAGTTTCGGAAAAGCACCACTGCGTCCCCCCTCTCCCCCCCCCCAACACCCCTTCCTCCGCCGGGAGGGAGGCTGTAAAGGGAAAAACAGCCCTCGCTGCTAGTTAGAGACCCCCAGCAAAACTTGGGGGAGGGAGGACAGGATTAAAAAAAAAAAAAGAAAAAAAAGCCGGGCTTCCCAAGTAGCCCTTCTTAGAGGGAGGGAGAGAGAGCAAGAGAGAGAGACAAACATCTGGGGATTGGACCATATGCTAAAGCTTTGTCTTGTCCTTCAAAGTTAGGCTGCCCTTGAAGTGATTTGTCAGGCGGCCTAACTGTGACAGGGAGAATATGTAGCAGGGGAGAGAGGGATGGGGGCGGTGGGGGGAGGCAGGGCCCACAGGCAGGGGAGAGGTGAGAGGGGGAACGAGGTACAGAGAGGGAAAAATTAAAAAAAAGAGGGAAAGGGGAGGCAGCAAGTAGCAGAAAAGAAAGAACAAAACAGCCTCTCTCTCCGTCAGATGTTGATTTTAGTGAGAAGGGAACAGGAGGGCGGAAAAAGAGGAGAAAAAGGGGAAAGACAACAGAGGAGGAAGGAGGGGAAAGGCAAACAGTGGAAAGGGAAAGCAGGAGAGGAGAGGGTGAAGCGGGAAAGCAGAGCTGATGCAGGAAGGGAAGGGCTGAGAAGCGGTGGCTGCTGCTGCTCTTGCTGCTGCTGCTGCGGCTGCTCTTGCTGCTGCTGCTGCCACCGCCACCGCCACCGCCTCTTTTTTCCCTCTTCCCTTTTGCCCGCCAAGTGCTGAACTGATTAGAGTGTAATTAAGGCCATAAAACCCTCGGCTTATCCACCTGTTTATTCACTAAAGTCGTGGGCTCATCAGGCAAATTAGCTGCTTCCAGGCTGCACGTTGGGCCTAGAGCTGGCCTGATTAATGAAGTTTATTGGGAGCTGTTAAAAGCATTAACTGAAGGAAATCTCGGCAATTCGTCATATTTAAGGGGTGGAAATTAAATCTCCCCATGCAAATGAGGGGAGACTCCGAAGCAGCTTCTTTTAGAGGTGACGAGGGTGGGACCCGCAAGCGGCTCTCCCCCAGGCACAGCCCGCTGGCGCGGGGTCTGCACCCATGACGAGTTTGCCAGGCCTCGGCAGGAGGGGGGTTACAAACAAAGGGGTGAAAGGGATTTTACAGAATAAAAGCAAGTCCTCAGAGCCCCAAACGCAAGAACCAGGCCCAAAATGGGGCGATACAGTCCTTTTGATCTCGTGCTAAGGGCATCTCTCTAGGTATCCGAGGCATTGCCAGGGTAGTTCATCCAGCCAGGGGGTTGTAAGACAGCTTCCATGACAGGAGGTTGTGTCCCCCTTGGTCAGATAAGCCATCTTCGCTTTATTTCTACTTTAAACATTCTGCACACTTCTTAGCTCTGAGTCATGTTACATGGCTTCAGTACAAGTACAAATGTCCACATAATATTTGAAATGTAAAATGATTTTTTAAGCAACGTTCATAATAAGCCTTAAAACTGCAACAGTAGATGCTCTAGCTGACAAACACCTAAGAAATATATTAAGGCGAGATGGTCTAACCAGCAGAGAATCCTATCCAGAGCCGACTATTCACCAGTTTTAAAAGTGTTCTTCTGGCATGTCAATCTGATTTTATTTCTGACATGAACAGCATTTTCATACCCGAAGCTTCATGAGCCACAGCATTTTTATATTAACAGTTTATAATAAAAGAGAAATTACAAAGGGTCACAACAAGGAGTGAATGTCCTGAGGAAGGGATAATGAGAAGAAAGGAAGGTCAAAGAAAACATCTTGGCCTTGCTGTTCTTATCGAGTGTTCAGTTCCCAATCATATTAGGTTTACAATTTACTTATTTTTAATGTTTTCATACGAAAAGAAGAAAACACTGTCTGGCATCTCATATAAAAGAGATATTTTTACCCAAATACTCAGTTGTGAACATGATGTGGAGGGAGGAGGGAGAAGAGAGAGAGTTCATATTTGATGTAATTCTTATTCTATATGCTTCTCTGTCTAATTATTACAAAGCTAATTATTTGTTACAATTATTGGATTAACAATTTGCTAATCAGTTTTCTTGTCCTTTGTAGAGCAGCACCAGCACAGTGAAATGCAAGGTGAGAATGTTGTCTGGATTTTCAACAGAAAATGAGAGTGCCGTTTTCCTCATGTGCAGATTTGTTCAGCTGCTTCGTGATTTACGACCAATACAGCATATCCTGTCCCACGTCCTACTGCGTAGCATCTTTGTTCCTATAGAGATAATTTTCTAACTTTTTGGATGTGGAGACTATTTGCCAGTAGCAAAGGGTCCCTCTCCTCCTACCATCTCCCGTCCCTTTCGGAAAATGTTTCACTCATCAAACCACCCTGTGGGGCAGGAGGAACCATCCGTCTTCTCCAAACAATAGTTACAGAAACATGGACTAGTACCATGGGAGCCCCCTGCACGTGTGCACGCACACACGTGGAGTTTTGAGTGCATTCCAGGCACAAAACAATACATTTTTAAAAGACACTTGATGCCCTTAAACAAAACACGCAACTCGGCTGTTTTGCACAGCAAAGAACTGTTTCAGCTGCTAGTAAACAAAGAAACCAAACCAACCCAAAACTTCCCTGCAACATGTATATCTGTACCTTTTTTATAAAGGTAGTTGGTAGAGTATGCTTCTAACACTGCATGCAACACTCCAGTGTTGCAGGTTTCCTACTGGTATTTCTGGGGACAAGAAAGCAAAGAGTTTCAGTGAAAAAGCAGTGCATTATTATTATTTTTAACTGCAAGTTAACAAAGGATTTCCTAGAGAATGAAATGACAGCAATGTTTTCTAGTTATGGATTTAATTGCAAAAACACAAAGAGTCTTTGTAATCAGTTCATTTGTGGCTGTCTTTCGTATTTCTTTTAATCTATCCTAGTGCATACTTTAAGGGCATTTGCTATAAATCTATATTAGCACAAAGTAATTTTAATTTTGGCCAATAGAACACTTAAATTTCAGGAAAAATAACCACTTTGGGATTTTCACTGAATTAAGAAGAGATCTGTCCGAGACGGTATTTCTTCCAAATTAGCAGATTTCTTTAGAAGATTCCTTAAATGAAATTCAATGACTCATGGAACATGCTGTCAAAACACTTATTTTTCTTGATTACCAGTTCCTTCAATAAATTGATTTACCCCATCATGTGGGGTCTTTTAGTTCTGCCACTAATGGGATGTGCTACTTGCAACTTTTTCTCTCTGTTTCAGAAATAGAAGAATCTATTTAAAGAGAAATATTTAGATGAACACCAAAAACTGGTAAATACACCAAAACCAGGTGGTTTAGGTAGAGATTATTTTTTCTAGAAGAAATATCTGATATGGTGGTGAAATGTCTAGTTATAAAAGATTTTAGGTGAAGAATGATAAAGCACTCTCCCTGCACCCCCAACAATACTCATTATTTATATTATAGACTCCTCTTCATGAGCAATTATAACTTTGACAGGGATATTTTCCTTCTCGCTGAAACTTCAGATGCAAGACCTGCTTCTGGAGGCCACGCACTTCCATGGCTGTGCAGAAGTGCACACAGTACATTTGTTCAGAGATGCAACTGTGCCTAAAATTTATCCCAACTATTTTTATCCAACAGCAGTTCAACTAGACTTCTGTATTTAATAAGAAATCTTGCGGATTACCTAGTCAGGCACAGGAAAAAAATCAGTTATTTAAACCTGGTCTCCATATAGATGTGCAGAACTCCAGGCATTAAGGTAAAAGGATACTGTATTGTAGAATTCAGGTTGTATAAATAGGCAAAAATCAGTATGCCTTCAAACCAACAAAATAATCCATCTATTTCTTCCTATTATATCAATACTATTAGTATATCGACTATTGGAACAATGGCAGACCCAAACTCAAGACAATCTTTGTGAAAACAGGGAGATAGTTGCATTTTTTCTTTTACATGCCTGATTTGACAGTGGTGGAAACAAGGCAAATTTTATCACAGCAGAAAACTACGTTATGGCACATTCAGAGCTAAATTTAGCCCTCCCAAATCAAGAATGATCTTACAGTCAGGGCCAAATTATTCTCTTTAACCGCACTGTGCAAAAGATGTCCTAAATGATGAAGACCCTGCTCTGTCCTTGAATAAGTACAGAAGACACAGAGACCTCGGTGGGAGGAGCGTGAGCTGCTGTTATGGTCAGAATTCAGTCCTAAGTGACCTCTTGCTTTTGCATGTGGTCTACTACTGAGGCACATTAAGGTTGGAAAGGATACTGTTTCACTGTAACTTAATTTTTTCTTGCCTCCTGATAGTTTACTAAACTATCAATGGTGCAGTTTTTGCGGCTAAATTAATTCTTTCACACTGTCTCATTCCATCTCAGTCATACTTGAATCTTTCTTCTTACAGCATGTTTTTCAGCTGTGGGTAGAACCACAATGTTAATGAACGACGATTATCTTTCTTACTTACCTGAGAACTTTAATGAAGCTTCATTAAAAATTAACATGACATGATATTACCGGAAGAGCTGTACAAACCCTTTTTTTTCATTTATAACCTTTTAATTTTTTTCTATTAAATAGAAATTTTAACTTACTGTAGTTTGCTGGGCAATAATTAGTGCATTCACTGGGAACTCTTTCCTCAATAGCTTCACAAAGCTAGGACCTACGGGGGAAAACACTGCCGTGTCCTTTAGAGGGATCTACTGTACCTTAGCACTTAGTTAATCCCCTCGTCAAACACACTGAAGAAAATGAAAGCTGCGTGTCACATTGTCAGTGTAAGGAATCGGTTAAACGCTTTTCATTTGATTCTGTTTTTCAGAAAAGACAGCACATACTGGCAGAATGCAGCCAGTGTAGTTTTATCTGGAGTAACTGTAAATGTACATATGCTTTTATGTGTAGCGTTGTCACCGACAGTCCAAAATTACAATCATCTGTTGTATTATAAAAGCTTAGCATCAATGGGCATTGCATCCGAGATGCTAATTAACTATAGGAGCTGCACCTTACAACTCAGTTTCAAAGGCAGATTTTTAAAGTGATGTAAAAAATGCTCTTTGAACCAAGTCAGAGTAACAGAAAGATATGAACACATTGTTCATGCAACTGCAGGTTAAACTTCCATCAAACCTCACAAAAGCTAGCTCGTGTTTTTAAATGTTTCCAGTTTAATACTTTGAGAATAAAAATTAAGTTGTTGTCATTTTATTTTGACACACAAAATGATTTCTTCTGTTTCAATACCAGGTGTTTCCAGGGGAGAATTAAGCCTTTTTTAAAGTAAATCTAAATTGCAACAGCAAGTGTTGTACTGTCATTTTAATGACAGCAGTAGACTTTAAGTATGGAATGAATCAATTATTGCAAGCGCAGCCCCTGTGTAAATCACTGACGGCAAACCAACCTCAGGATTATAAAATGAATCTTTGACAAGTGTTCAAGGTTTCAGCATATTCTCAATAATGAGGATTAAGTACCTACTATCTGTGAAAGAAAAGTTTTATTCACTTACTAAAGAATATGTGAGTAATCATTAAGAGAGGTCAGATTAACTGAGGTACTTTTTTAAAAAGGGCATCCAGTACAACATCTGCTGGAAAATCAATGATAAATTTGTCAATTTTTTAGAAAAAAGGAAAGAGTAAGAGTAAGGCAGTGTAATGGAATGACTTAATGCTCTGTTTTTAAAGAATGGAGAGGAATTATAATGACATCATAAACTATCATTATGAAACTTTTTGACATTTTCATGTCAAGAAAAAGATTCTTCTTGAATCAAGAACAAATAGTGATTTCGGCTATCCATGGGTGATTCAGTCAAGTTCAAATAAATCCTGATTCTACACTGAGAGATGATGAAAAAAAAGCCTCTGGACTACTCTGGCATATATTATATTATCTTGTATTTAATGTTTTTACACTAAGAGAGAAATTGAATTCGAAGTTCTAATGATAGTTGAGCTGTGAAAATGCAAATGTTTTTAATTTTATTATGTCAATAATGCATATACTTTTGGAGAAGCCTTTATGGTAAATATTTCATATCACTTTGCTCTCTTTGCCAGTACCCAAACAATATTGCATTGTCTTTTTCTGTTTAATTTCCACAAAATAATGCAAAATTGAGAACCAGTGTTATGATAATTGTAGACCAACATCATTTCATGATAGAATAAAGCATTGTGTTCTGTCATCATTTGTATTTTAATTATTAATGAAAGCCTTGCTTTAACTGTCAGAATTTTTTATTAATGTCTTACGATATTTGCATACTCTTTGCCTTTATATAGGGAGAGAATGTACAGGCGAATATACATTTATTTCCAATATATTGGTATGTTTTTAACCTGGAAGATTTACTTTTGAAAGCTTTAACACTTGATATCACACTGATCAAGAGATGCGTTATATACACTGGGATGAGGGAATAAAAAAAAAATTTCTGCAATAATACTACACTTTACAATTTGATATTCCCCTAAAATAATGCAAAGCAACTTTGGAAAAAAAAATCGCTGTTGCTTGTAACAAAATAATGTGCCTGTTTATCTAAACTGCCGCATTTCCATTGCTTTATTTTTACCAAAATTATATTTCTTTTATTCATGTTTGTGCTTGTGTACGTTTCTTCTTGTTTATGGCACAATGCGCTTTCTCTTTGGCCCAGTATGGATGATTCATAGTTCAATATTTTCATTCTGCACTAAACAGTCAATTCATTACAAATCAATTCAATATTTCTAAATTTTATCAAACAGTGCCCGGTTTGTTAAAATAATACACTCTGCAATAGGAATGAGAATGTTAATAATTCTAATAGGAAAAACATAACTGCATAATTTTGCAATAACCGAATTTTAAAATTAATCCAACATAAGTAGGTACATTTGTAAACTGTTAAATTTAGATAAAATATGTGTATATTAGAAAGGAAAACTATGAAATAGTTACATCTCAAATTACTGAAAAAAACATGAGAAAAAGCATTTCTTTTAAGAACATTTCTGCAGATAAGAAAGGCTGTAATTATTTTGCTGTTTGTTTACCTAGGACAGTTAAGTTGTCAAATGCAATTGATTTTGAGCTATTGAATTTAAACATTTTGCTGCTTCTCTCTACCAAGTGTTATCATATTCCTTTTGTGCATTTCAGCAGTGCTTTTTCTAACTGCCCAGTTTTCATTATGATTTTGAGGTAGGTGATTCAAGTCCCTGTCTTGTCACAGAAGCCAGTAGTTTACAAAGAGGCTGCTTCTCAGTAAACACCTGCAATCAGTTTACAAATGATTTTAAAGAGTTACAGTACATGCTTAGGAACAAGCACGAAGCGCTATGCTTAAAAGGCTTACAAGCGTTTCGCAGAAAACAAAACTGAAGGGATCCATGAAAATGTACGAGCATAAACATTTCTTTCCATTGTGCAGGTGGAGGGCTGGAGTTTTGCAGTAAAAGTCTGGCATCTGGTGGTCCAGAGAAGAAATGGCAGCCCACTCCAAAAAGAAACAAGGCAGTCACAGCCTGAATTAGCTCATCAGCTTGTAATAAACTAATTATTTCCAGTGTATGCATATGTGAGGACTCTTGCTTCTGAAGGACCCCTCAGTATTCATTGCCCCGGGTTGGTTTCTGTTCTCACCCCAGAAGGTCTGCATTTCTTCCCAGAGAGAGAAATAATTGCACGTACCCAGAACTGTGATGTTTTGAAATGCTAGATAATGCCTCGTGCAACCCTCGGCAGAAGACAGCAGATGGGACTTACTACCATTTCCCACAAACAGTGCTTGGAGGACTGGAAAAGACTTAGGAGAATTTTAGGAGGGAGAGACCCAAGTGTGCCATTCTGGGAAAGGGGGGTTTCTTCTATTCTCTGCCGAACCACAACAATACGTCACCTCACAACCAAATTAATGAAAAAAACATTCCTTCCCAACTTCCTTGAAGAGCACTGACTCCGCAGAGATTGTGGAGGTCTGTGTGGGGAAGGAGTACAGAAGAAGAAGGGACCTTCAGAAATACCAAGTCCATTCCCTGTCTTTGCACACATATGCATCGTATAATCCCTGTCAACAAGTGATAAAGAATGTAGATTTTTCACTTTTTTGAGCAAAAGACTCTTCCCAATCCAGATTTCTTTAAAGAGTTAAGAATTATCTACTAAGTTTCCAAGCTCTCTTTGGGTTAAATAGTACTCCACCTTTCTGTCCCTTGTACTAAATAAATATTCATGCACAATGATGAAAAGCTGTTTCAGTCTTCTCCCTCCGGTCTCCATTCTCACGCTCACCTTGCTAGCTCTTCCCTGAGGAAGTTTACTTTTTAATCATCTTTCTTGAACAAGGATGGCCAAAATTACATAGTGTTCCACATGAGATCTCTCCTGAGCTAACACTAATGGTGTGAATTCCCTATCTTTGTGGAAAATACCTCTCTTGATGTAGTCTTCCATTTTCCATGGCTGCAACGTGGACAAGTTTACAGCACTGCATGACTAAATGGTATCCATAGGTCACCTCTTCATATCAAAATATTCCCAGAGAAGTGCCATTAATAATCTTCCTCAAGCCTAATGCCTCCTCTTGAATATTACCTGGTGTCATCGCTCTTCAGCAAATTCTTAACTTGTCTTACAATTTCCCCTACTAAAAATAGTCTTCCTTAATTTATTATAATTTCCCATCTGACAGACTTCTGGATGTTCTGCTGAAGTTCAGAGGGATTACATCTCCAGTATTCCCTTTGTCTTGAAATCAAAGACCGATAGGAAGTGGACATATGCAACATTCAAAAAGAAGATGTGTTTCAATCTCTTTACATTTGCCTCCATTTTTTAGGAATTATTCTTTCCTTAAAAATTAGGTGTAAAGGTTTACACAAAAAGGAGTGAGACTAAAAGGGCCTCCAAATCTGTTGCTGCCTTCTTAAATACAGGTACATTAGCCATTCTTTAAATGCCTGGTGCCACAGAGAAAATCGATGTATTCCAATACTTGCTGCCACACTTTTTATCCCAGATACCAAATCTTGCAGTCAAGCCCTCTGACTTGAGCACATTCAGGTCTTTGGGCTTGTACTTTTCAGTATATATATTTTAAGCGTTTCCAAGGTGCAACAGAGCTTGACTTTTGACAATGCTTATATTATCATTACACTTTTGGACTTGAAAGCCAGGGGTTATTTTGCTGATCTCTTTTCATATCTTATACTTTGTATGCTGTTTTTTCTAGTGCCTTTTCGAGGTTATTATTTATCCAGTTGGAAAGTTTCTTCCCTTGAGCTGCAAAAAAGTTCTAGGTAATACTAGAAACCTTGACATAATGACATGCCAGATCTCTTCCACATCCAAGTCCCTCAGCTTTCCTGCAGACCTGCTTTTTTTTTTCTTTCTTTCTAAATAAAATGGAAGGATATTTAAGGATGGCTTAACCCAAGGTATTTATTGAACACATTCTTCTAATACCATCCTGTTTATGAAAGAAATAACTTAAAAGAAAGCAAAACAATACAAGTAGTTATGTATTTCCATGTTGCTTGCTTACTGTGCTTTGTACATTGTCCATGCAGCTTCTCAGGGAAGGACGATAATCATTTACGTATGTCAAGTACATAGAACCACTTTGAGTACAATAAAAATGAGTAACATTGAAGTGCTGCTCTTTCACTGAGCATAAAGAATAGGCTGACCTATGCAACACTTCAAGGGTCTTACAGATTTGTGCCGTGCTTGTACAATAAAGAAGAAAAAAAGGTACGGCATATTGTTGTTTTTAAAAGAGAATTTCCAGAGGGTGCTTTAAATGATCACATGCAGTCTGTACAGGAACAGGCAAATGGTTATATCCCTTTCAGTAAAGGGGCAATTTGGGCTTTTTCATTCCACAGCAACACAGGACAGAATTGAGCTGATGAGACTGGCTGATACACCAAGAACAAAGGAAAACTCTACAGGCAGCAATGTCGGCTTCCAAGTAGCTCTTAGAGTGACATTTTTGATGACACAAGCCAGGCAGAAGCACCTTTATTAAGTAGTGCTAATGATGATAATCCCACACCAGGACTTTTCATAAACTTGAAGAGTGATTCTCTGTTATTCTCCTTTTCACAGATGAAGAAACACTCATAGAAATGAGTGTGACCTTCTGAAAGTAACTCAGGACAAATGGCAGAACTGGGATTAGACTTCAGCGGTCCTGCTTCCTATGCACTGACTTCAAGGCAACCCCTGCCACTCCTGCTACCGGAACATTTCCGTTTTCCATGTCCAGCCCTACTCCTTTCCTTTCTTCCCTCCCAACCATCTTCTGCCTTACTTGTCAGATAGTCCTCTCCCCAAAATTATAAGGCCCCCTCCTTCTTTTCCCTCTCACTCCTTTCCCTTCCCCTTCCACAGATGTGTTTTCATACCCAACACACCATGGAGAACACGTTGCTTCTCATGAACAAGAAATTTTAGTGCTGTTCCAGCTCCTTTCCAGCCCCATAGTACTTCACCTACAAACACATGAAGGGCTAAGGAACAACAGAGGCCAAAGAGAAAAGCTGGAGGGTATATTTTAGTGGGGGAAAGGATACATTATTCACAGAAGTTGTTGACTGTTGTAGCTCTATCAATGCAGGACTAGGCTACCCTCACGAGCACAGGAATGACCACTGCTCCATGCACAGAACATCAGTAGAGACATGGCTACCTGGGGAATCTACACTTTATTACGTACTTCACTATACCTTTTCCCCATCAAGCTTTAAAGTCTCATTGAGAAACCTAGGAGGTTCTATTATAGATAAGCACCCTGTTGTGTCCAACAATATATAGTACAGAACAGAACAAGGGTCTCTGCCATACCGTTACATTTCACCTCTACCTCTAAGCATTTTCTGCAGTAGAAAGAGAAAAAAAATATTTAACATTATGCTAGTACATAAATGCCAGTATAAATGCTAGTACGTAAAAATACTTCTGTTGCATATCAAGATAACTTAAGGAATTTGGGGCTGATTTTTAACACTTCTTTTTGCAGGTGATTTCTGATGCTGAATAGTGCTTGCTGTAGAGACCAGCATGAATTCTCAAGGTATTGCGCAAGCCACAAAGGCTGGGATCAAGTCTCATCTCTCACTGTATTTGCAGAGCATGCCTGCCATTGTCAGTCTTGTCAACTCTCATGGTCTCTTCACTTTTTACCCTGTGTTTATCCCATCTCTTCTTTCATTCAAAAACACAAAAGTTTCTGTCCTTGTGGATTTGCAAAGGGAAAATATAATCCCCAAGAGCTTAGAAACCAGGCAGCAAATTAAAAATCCCAACACTGATTATTCTTTGAGATTCTGTTATTTTAAAGGCAGTCTCCTGATTTTCAGGGCCTGATTCGTGGCTTCTGAACTGTAAAGTTCAGCCATCCTTGCACTTGGCAAGCACCTGGAAGTGAAGCGTGTGCAACCAAGCTCTCTATGTAATTCTGTAAAATGAGAGCTGTTTATCTCAGTAGCTGAAATATTCATTATTGAAAATAAGCATTTCAACATTCAGAGGATGAATCATGTGGGCCGAGAACAACAATGATCTGGGAAATAGCAAAAAAATGCCATATCTCTACAGTGTCCTAACGGGTACAGCTGAGAGGGTCTGACCTTGCACAGGGGAGGTGGGGTGAGAGCTCCTACTGACATGTAGGTACCTGTCCTTACTTCTGACTTGAGTCTTTTGTTTCAGCTTGGCTGCTCTTGCTGGTGGCCGGGACTACAGAGAAAGCCAGAAGAAATTAATGCCCAGTTTAGCTGGGAGAGAGGGGGACAACGATGAAAAGGATGAAACTGGAAAACACCAACCGCTGCAACTTTTCCTGAATCTTTTAGTATTTGGCAGACAATATGGGCTTTGTGTTAAAAAACTGCTGTTTGCTGCCCCTATTGAAAACACACCTGCCTTTCGGCCAAGTTTTAGGTCTGAGAAGTCACACCACTTTAATGTAGCAGCTAAATCTCCTCAGATTCTTCCTTTGCTTCGCTTTCTTTGCACACTCAAATGTTGCAGGTTGCAAACAGCATCCTCAAAGGGCAGTGGAGCCAGCTCTCCCTCCGGTCCAGGCCTAGACAAATGAAGTTGGGCATTCCTGGAAATGGCTATACCAGACCAGGAGACAGTCACTAAAGCTGAGTATTTGTCTGTCCTGTACTCTAGTGACTTTGGTTCCTGGCACTGGTTCAGCAGATTAAAAGGAGCCTTCAATCTGAAATGCTGAAGGAAAAAAAAGCGGAAAATGGATATGGGAAAAAAATATAGACTGGGACAAGAATGCAGTGGGAGTTTTCTAGTTTAGGTTAGTTTTGCTTTTTTTAAGGATAGAAGGTAAAGTAAGGGCAACTGGGACAAACCATGATGGAAAAGCAGATGTTCAGAAGGAAGGCTTGGGTAAAGAATAGTATGTACTAGCTGTTTGCCTCTGGCAGTGTCGTCGGGTTTGTTCAAGCTGGCATGGTAAAAGGATTCTGTCCTCTTTAAAATGCCAGTCTCAGAGGCAAAGCCAAGCTGAGCTTTTTTGCCAGCTTCAGCAATAACATTTTGATGTGCAATCTCCACATTGATATGATTAATTGTTAAGTCAAATAAGAGGCTGTGTGACGGAAAAGTCATTTAACTGATTTGCCAAACTGAATAAAGTACGGTCCGGTCTTGTTTACAATCAAACTGGGAAAGTGTTTACTAATATACCCAGAGGCCTCCAAGAAGAGAAAAAAATCGTTTCATAGCAAAGTCTTCCAGTGCCTTCTTAGAAAACTGTTTCTGTCTCTGCTTCTACAACAGCATTTCTAATAGGACTGAGCAAGGTCCGTAAAGCCAGTTTCTTACCCATGGAAGCTAGATGGGAGCAGAATCACTGACCGATCATAGCTGCAGCTGAAATCTACAGGGATGAGCTTCAGAGCTGTGATGTGTTACTTAATACCATGTACACTGAACAAATCAGGGCCTGCATATCAGAAACTTCTAAATTAAATCCCTCTGTGCATCATTTCCCTTTCCACTAAATGGGGATATAACAATCTCACTACACAGCGAACATGTGAAGATAAACTAATCCAGGTTTGTAAAGTCAAATTGAAGTTGTGTGTACCCACAGCATGTGGCCATACTCTGAAAATTGAGGATAAAAGGAATGTTAAACAGCTGCTTTTTAAGTGAGCATCATGCAGCCCGTGCAGTGAAGGAGAGAAAAGTCTTGTAGAAAATACAGTTCATGATCGTGTGATTTGAGTTGTTACCGAACGTGAGCGGGACAAGGGAACAACTGCCTTACCCAAGCTCTGAGTACTGCAACCTGGACCCCTATAAAAGTTCCTTTTACAGATATGTTCGGGGTACAGTGCCTGTGCATCCTGAAGACGAATGGGCAAAAAAATAATTAAAGGGTTTACACCTTCTTTCAATAAATAATAACACACATCACAAAAATTGCAAACTTTGGCCTCGACACTGACCTTTAACTCCCTGCCCTGTGGGGTCCAGCAACACAGGCACTTCCTAAATCAAACTGGAAGTGTCCGTGGTTGTCACAAACACTTAGACAACCCAAGGAGTGGGTCTGCCTGTACAATTTTGCATGTTTATGGCATTAGTAGCTCTTCTGTGGAAAACCTGGAACTTAGGAATTGTCAGACAAGCAAAGGAGATATTGAAAAAAATAAAATCGCAAAAGGAAGTAATCGTAAAAGCTAATAAAAAGAAATTCTAGTTGATGTTGAATTAAGAGAATCAGTAACAACACGGTGGGATCTCGTTTGTGCCACCTCTTTCAGAAAATTTAGAGTTCCCTTGGACCACGTGTCTCCTATCCACGTATTAATGAAGGGCAGTCTGACATAAGTTATTAGATGTGATTAGATCACATCCTAAGATGATATAGCACCAGTAAATGTTTTCCAGTGTTGCATTAAAAGCTGAATGTTTTTGGTAATGAGTCCATCCTTTTTAATTCTGCCACTTAAAAAATGTTTTTAAACATTTAATCAAACCCGTATACAATATTAACAAGTGCTGAGGCAGAAAGGGAGCCTATTGATCAAGGTGATATATCCAGAAGCAATACACTGTTTACAGTGAGTTGTCTCTCAACTGAATAACGATTTAGTCATTTACAGGGAAAATCCTTGCAAATAAAAGTCTAATACTGTGATACCTGGTCTTTCTGATGCAATCCCATTGCCGAGATTGAGTTTTGTAAAGCACTTCACACAAATTTTATGGAAACTACTGTACATTGCTTTATGTGAAGGATATGGAAGCACATAAAGTATTGTGCAGTAAATTTTGTAATGAAGGGCCACAAATGGCTTGTTAAAGATCCCTGTGTGGATGTCAAATTTAACAGCAAGTATTGCTAGACTAATGTATTTTTTTAGTAGTTTTTGGTCAAACAAAATATTGTCAAGAACAAGTGTCCTCAGATAAATCGCTTCATTTGTTAATCTAAGAACAGTATCTCGGCTGAACATGTGATCTGGCTTCTCTCAGAAGGTTTATCACCTAGCTGTCAGTTGACCAGGTCAGCAACCTGAATTTCCACAAAGCCCCACTCTAAAAATGGTGAACTTGAGCTAAGCAAATAATTTGCAATGAATAATTTACTCATGATCGTTAAACCTTTTTTCTGCAACCCTTTGAGCAGATAATGAGTTCTTGCATTTATTCACTATTCAGACTTACTCTGTGGATTAACTGGAAAAATTCCAGATTAGGAAGACTTGGCGTTTGTTCATTGAAGACTTTAGGTCAGTTAAGATCACTCAGAGAAGCTTCATGGTTTTGATGCTGAGCCTTGATTTCCAATGAAATGTTCATTTAGAAAATGATTGTTAGATACATAACTACAAACGCAGCTTTGGAATGCACTTTCATCAAATCAGTCAATAAACTTTCTTATTTATAAAATTCTTGAAGAGCAAACATTGAAGAAAGCACCTGATTTACGCAATTTATCATTAAAGTATCTACATCTGTACAAAATTAAGATACATGGTAAACTCTGGACAAAAAAATTCATTTCTAGAATTCAAGTGAAAAATTTTTGCAAGGTTTTCTGCAACTACGTTAAGCACCTCCTGTATATTGCTATTAATTTCAACAACACTGGAAGTTACTAAAAGCTTGCGCTACTGAGAGCTATGCGCAAAAAGCAAGTCTGACAAGATTTAAGATGCTGTAAGGTGCATTTCTTAACAAACTGCTGAATTTAGTGCTCATGACTGATATTTGAATAATTTCCCAAACAATCATAGTCTCCTTCAACAAAAGAGTTACATCAGAAATGGTATCAATGCAAATCTTTTTCTGCTCAGGAGAGGTGTCAGGAGCCACCATGCCTCAAGTCCCTATTTTTTCTGCTGCGGCTGCCAGCTCACGATGATAGATTTTGTCTCTGCCTTTGATTAACTGAACCGCAGCTACTGACTCAACTCACAGAGGCCATCAAAAAGCCTCCCAACAGAACGCACCAGGCAGTGCTGATCTTCCTACATGTTTGGGGTACAGTGTCTGTGCATCCTGAAGACGAATGGGCAAAAAAATATTTACAAACTTAAATTACAAAATTAAAGACAAACAAGACAGTGATATTATCCACAAAAAAAGCTTAAGGGCTCTGATATTAGTCCTTGACACCAGTCCTTTGATCTAGCTTGTTTTTTAGGTCAGCTGGACCAAATAAACTTAAAAAAGGGTAATTTTAAAAGCATTTAGGATGATTGTTTGCATTGAAGACACAATTTGTGGAAGAAAAACAGCAGGTTTATCTTTGTAAGTGCTTACAAAGGAGTCTCTCGGTGTAGTACTGCTCATTTATGTGTGAGCATACACAGGCAAAAGCACCCACACTGTACTTTTAACTGTTAAGCTGTCAAAAACATTTGTAGAGAGATCATGTACTGCTCCTCCGCTCCAGTTTGACACTGAAAACAGCTCAGAGCTGATGGGATTCTCCATCAGTCACCCCATCATGGCTGTTGTGTGGGAGGAGGATTTAAGAGAGCTGATCTGCCCCGTCACTCTGGGACAATGGATAAACATGCTGGGATTTTTTAAAGCCTTCCTTTGGCCCACCTGGCATCAATCAACAGAAGTGACAAACCCACTGACAGAACAGACGACTGCCAGCAGATGAGTGGTTTAGGTTGTTTTGTTGCTGAACTTTCATACTGTGGCAGAAAAAAAGGACGAGCATGAAACCAAAGCCTCAGACCTTACAGCAGCGAGAGAATCAAAGACCTTGGAAATTCACGTCTGGAAACTGTTGTGAAGCGGACATAAACTGGAACAGAGAGATAAAGTAAATATGAGATTTTTCTTTGATAGGAAAACAACAATGTTCAGGCAGCAATAACAAAATACTCCGGCACACAATGTAAGTGCAAAATTTCTGCTAGCGTTATCAGGAGGCAAAGTCAGAGATTACAGAAAGACCACAAGCAAGATCGCTGTAATTGTCCTTGGGGATCTCCAGTGCGCCTCTGAAGGCTCTGCACCTTTGAGGTCATATCTCTATCTGAATGTAGAGGTGCCTTATTTTGTCTTTTACATCAGTGAATATGATTAAACTCCTGCTGTTGTGCTAAATTTCAAAGATTGTAAAAAGTCATGGGAATTAAAAAGGTCACTGCAGTATTTCATTTCAATAGCAAATCTGTGGAATAATGTTGTACAAGTATATAGGAAACTGCTTTGAAAAGAGAACTTGTCGGTGACTTAGTTCTAGTGAAAAATAGCAGGCGTTTGGAAAACGGAACTCTGCTTCCTAAACCTGTAATTAGCAATGGACAGATAATTAGCAATGGACAGAACAGATGCCTTTCAAACATAAAAGCGCAGAAAAGATGCACAACTCCCAAACAGTTCTGTAATGTATACATTTTGTATCCATACATTTACAAATGGCGAATTCTACTTCCATAAAACATATGTTGATGACAAATCCTTTGTTTAGAAAGATCTATTCTGCATGCAGATACAGAAGATGAGACTTCTATATAAAACTGTGGAGAGCAGGTAAATGTTTCAAACCCATCTGTAAAAAAACCCGGTGCATTTCTGAGCTTTAAACAAAGCTCTTCTCCTTCCTTGTGTTTATATTTTTTTCGGAATACTCTCATATTTACTTTCTCTCTTTCAGTTTATTCAGATATGTTTCTCCTTATGAAACCATTGATCAAGATAATTTCTGCCGGTTTACAACCTGGCTAGTCCCAGTAGACAGGTAGCTCTGCAAATAATACAACTTTTCTTCAGGAACAGAAAAAATATGATTCCAACAGTGACCATGAAAACTGGGCTTGTCTGCGGTCTGCAGGACAGGAGCCCTAACTGAATTTGGTACACAAACATGAAGCCATATGAAAGGTTTCAGTCATATTTAAGGTTCAAGGAAACATAGCAGCTTGAAGTTAAGCTCCTGACTAAACTGGAACCAAAGAAGGCAAGTCTCTTGAGTAAGTTTAAAACAGTAGTTTTTACATATTCTACATGAATGAAAACTCTATGAAACCTGATTAAGTTGCAAAGTTTGGCAATGACAGAACTAAACTTTCCCTCGGCAACCCAAAGATACAATTGCAGGAAAAGTCTTGCGTGGCTTTTTATTCAGTCTTGTTCAGAATGGCTGGATCACCAGGAAATTTTGCTGATAACTTTTAAAAATTTACACTGTGTGTTAAAAGGGGTTTGGGTTTTTTTGTTTTGAAAGGCTTACATATCAGCTTACTTGAATGACAGAAGCATACCCCTTACATAAAGGCCATCTTCTTGCCAGATTTCAATCATTGATGCCGAAGTGTGAGAATGTTAAATTCTTCTGAAGAGATTTCCAGAATTTTTAACAGGGGCAAAACATTTTTCTCTAGCAGGATTCTCTGCTAAAATTTACCAAGCGCATAAGAAGTGAAAATAGAATGATCGTAATAAAAATTATAGACAATCTCAAGAACAAAAGGTGCCTATGTGGAAGACGTACCCCCAGAAAAAGTTATTAACTATTTTTGAAAGTCGGTATTTCTCTGATGTTTAAATTAACAAAAGAATTTTTTTTTTTTTACAGGAGAGAAAAATATTTCAGGCTCTTCCAGCAAACTGGACAATAGAGAAATGGAAGAAGAATGCTTAGCAGGCTGTTTTGTTGAATAGGCATCAAGCATGGAAAAAATACAACCTTGTTATCATTTCTACACACCACCCATACGCTTTGATGACAATGGACACAGAACTGATGTTATCAGACCTTGAGGAATAAATTAATGCTGTGGAATACACACTGGTACGAAACAAAAGGGAAAGTAAATTAATCTTCTAACACCACGAGAGGTGAAGCAGAATCCTTAAAATAAGAGGAGATCTAAGCCCCTGCTCTTTTTTTTTTCGCAAACCAAACCTGAATGTTTTTACAGGTTACAACATTTCTGTCACCTTCTCCACTTTGCTGGCCCAGAGCTAGCACTGGTGTACAAGGGGATATACGCGATACGGAGAGCCTGCTTTCACCAGAGAGGAAATTAGCCCTATGTTATTTGAAAACTAAATTTTCCTCTTGCTTTTTACCTGTCCCAGCACAGATACCCAAGTGCCACTTTCTGTGGCAGCACTGCCTAGCAGGTTTAGAAAACTGTATTTTTGTGGCACTTTCCGACGTTTGGGAGAAGGTGTCCTTGAGAGCACTGGTGTGTGTTGGCTGGGCAGTATACACAGATGCGTACAGACAGGTGTAATTTTGCTCTGCCCGTGCTCCCCGGTGGCTGGATGCCAGCCAGCTCTCGTCAGGACGCTGTGCAGTCGCCTCGCTGTAGTGCAGAGCCCCAGCATCTCACGCTGCCTCCGTCAGCCTGCACATGCCTGCAGTTCTTGGCGCGGGTTATCTGAAAGCCTCAAAGTGTATCACAGAGGTGCACGCACTCCATTTTACCAAACCCAAAGCCCAGCAAGGTGCAGGGTTTGTTTTCTGCCATGCTGAGCCAAGCTAGACCACCCGAGCTACCTCCCCGTGAGCTGGGTCCCTGCAGCAAGCGGCTGGTGGCACTGGGTCTCCCAGCACGGATCCCCGTGCTGCTTCTGCAAACTGTGCTGCACCCATGCACCCTTCGATAGGATGAACACAAGTGCTGATCTGCTTTCCCGATAGCGCTGGTAATGTCAAGACACAGCCCTTCTTATCTTCACTGCACTTCTGCTGTCACTTACCTATGCAGCAATCTCAAGGAGATGCAAAATGCAACCGCAGAGCCTGTCACGGCAGGGGCAGGTGGCTTTTGTCTGTCCCTTGCTGAATTCTGTCATACAAAGCTATACCTGGAAGAGTCCCTTAGCTTCACCAAGCTAACTAATGATTCGGTCAGCAAGCTTTCCCACATCGCTAGTCGTCTACATCTTTGAGCCCCTTAGCAGAGTAAATCTCTTGAACAACAATGACATTAATATACTGAATTTTGAGATACTCTGTTGTTAGGTTGTTTTCCAATCAAGATCTGGCCATTTACTCATAATTTTCTTACATAATTTTCACACCATAATGAGGCTCTACCTCTCACACTTAGGTAACCGATATTCCTTGATAAGTTCATGGAAGGGACTTCACTGAGTCTTTTGAAACACTAAATAAACCTAGTAAGATCCAACATCAAACCCTTATAATTATAATAAAAAGCATGTTAAGTTGAGGTTTGTGAAAGCTATTGAGAAAATCAAGGGAAAAATCAATGCTAAAATCTTCCTTTTATGCGTTTTACTGGTAATTGGGTCATTAGAAGTAGTAGCAGAAGAATTAAGAATTGCCCATGATTATTCTGCGCAGACAGCAATATCCAAGACTTGAAATAACATCTTCACCTTGAACTTAGTGAAGACCGCTGAAATGCTAAAGTATTTTGTTGGAGGACTGCAAAGTTAAAAACTGAGGTCAGAAGGTAAATTTTCAAAGGATTGGGAAAATTCTATATTAAAATTAGGTTTATTACATGAATCTCTGCACTTCTGAATTCAAAATAACTTTCTGAAAATATTCTTCAAATCGAGCCTACAATATATAAATTTCTGAGAACATTTCTAGCACCAACTCAAAAAAAAATTTGTGGAAAGCCTAGGAAAGGAAATAAACACAGGCAAAGCAAACTATACCAAATATTCAAGCAGGATTGTTTGGCAATTTTTCATTTCTAAAAATAATCAACTAATGAGGACTTTGGTATCTCCAATTTCACTGTCAATATCACAAGGTACCTTGAGAAAAGCTAATGCTTTCAATTTATTGAATACATACTGCAGAAGACATGGAAGCAATAATTTCTGGAAGACACCTATTTTGCCTGGAATTTTTTCTCGAGCCATTCTTTCCCAAATTTTCATAGAAAAGGTCATTTAAACCATTGCTACTGAATACTTTTAAGTAATCTGAGAATAATTAAGAACTTTCTATTGCTGTGATTAGTTCTGTGTAATTCCTCACTGAACAATTGTACTGTCGACTTTGATAGTTATCCTTAATAAGGAAATTCACCGCTGGCCAGAAAGGCCACATGAAGTCTACCTTCTCCCTCTACAGCAGCTGCAAAGCCTTGAGTAGGCTACACAATGTGAATTTTAACAGCAGCAAACTGAGACCTAGAGCACGTTAATTTTCCAATAATCCCTGCAGAACACGCGTGTATCTCTGTTTCCCAATGAGCTACTAATCTTCTCTGTTTCCCAGTGGGCCACTAATCTGAGGAGCAGATAAGCATCTTGCCCAAGGCCAAGAGGCAAACCAGTGGCAGAAAGGGTGAAAGCACCTGGAGAATTTTGTTTCACGGACCTGTGTTTTAACATCCAGGCCACCTTCCACCTTCTTATTTCAACAGTGGTGAAGAGCTGCTCAGATCTAATTTGAGATAGGGTAAGACTATAAGAGCATGACCGTGTTAAGTACCTCTCTTTTCTTTGTTATACCGCAATTGCAGGGGCATGCTACTCCTCCAGTGGTTTACATTTTAGAAAGGTAACTGGCATAAAATTAAACCTTTTAAATTGGCTAAAATGTTGCTGTTTCCTGGGTGTTAGCAAAGAACGTTTTCTTGTTTAAAAAATTACATACATTTCAGCATAGTTGCATGAAAATGGAAAAATCTTGCTCCCACACTGATTGACTCAGCATCTTGTTAATCATTGCAATGTGTATCATCAATTCATTATTCAGCTGTAACAATGTGATATGTTTTCCCTATGGCAGCTTAAAATGCATAGTGAGTATGTGAGTACTTAGTGAGATAAAGTACATTCAGTTTATAGTATTTTATCATGATAAAACAAGCTCTAAAACAACATTATTTGACACATAAGATGTGGCAAAAAGTTGAGACACAACAGCCATCATTATAAGTGTTTATAGACATACCTGAAGTCTTATCTAAAGTTCATCCTGTTAAAGGACATGTTTTATGTTGTACAATTCCTCTTAGAATATCAATCTAATAAGCACCAAATGAGGCTGAAGACAATGCTGTTATAAAAAATGGAGAAAAATGATTAAAATGTGATAATTATACTGACAGCTTATATGCTCAATCTAATCAACCAAGCTTCCAATTTGTCATAATGTACACTCACTCATACATTATTGCTTAATTATAGCAACACTTCTATTTCGAAAGGTTGTCAATCATGCAAATGCCCATCATTTTTCTCTATTTGCATTTAAGAGAGATATTTTTAGTTCAGATCCAAAGCCCACTGTGAACCTGAATTAACCCTAGCTCTTTCTTTTCTTTGCAATGCTCATCCCTGTTTATCCCGTGTTTGCTGCCTGTGGTAGTTTATGCTGTGTGATTTGCTGCTTTACAGTTCATCTGGTGCTGAAGAGATTTTTGAATCTCATCTCTGTTCCTGAACTGTGGTCTTGGTGATGTATGTGTTCTTAGGAACTGCAGACCTGAGCTTGAACTATTCAGGTTTGATGTGAGTAAAATTATCACACAATCTTTTATTCTGTTCTGGATTTTTCTTATTAGTCCTGCAGGAATGGGAAGGGAGCAGAGAACCTTGCCTTGCTTACATGGGTAGCCCTGCCAAAATCAGTGGGACTAGTTGCGGGCTATAAGATCTGAAAAAGTGTGAATAGACATCCTTAATAAACACACCTCAAAATACCCATTCTGATACACATTACACTTGAATTGCTCTTACTCTGTTTCTTTTGGCTTAAACATTTTAAGTATAGGTCTTCAAGAACTTCTGCTCTCTTCTGTCCCACATCTTCTCTGACTTTCTGCACTAGAGCACAGAGTGGAAGAGAAATCTGGCACTTTATGAGAGCACGGAGCAACACAGCAAGAGAAATGCTTAACAGGATGCGTCACCGGTGGTAACAAAGAGAAAACTTAAGGAAGTTGGCAGAATTGTTAAAACACATTGGGACCGCTAAGGCAGCAAGGGAAGCTGTGCAGTACTATCAGCAGGCAACCTTTTGGTAGTAAACAAGAGGAAGTTCTCTAACATGATATTGCTTCAGCATCGAGGGTTAAACCCACTATTTTACATTTTGCCATCCTCCTGAACTCTCTCTCAAACAGCATATGCACTGAGAGTACAAGGTACTAAGCACATAACAAGTTCTGCCATTCTACAGTGATGATCTTCTGAACACATACAGCTTGAAGCAGCCTCTGCAGGACTTTTTAACCGGCCTGGGAGATAGACCTTCAGCGTGAAGTTCATGCAGGGAGAATGCAACCACTTACATTAGCCAGTACTGAGACATCGACAATATACGATTTCTGGTAGAATTTATTTTTGTTTCAATACAAATGATGCTTCCTCCACACAGCCCCTTTGTTTCAAATTAAAGAGTGGTATCTCAGCCTAAACTTCAGTCTGATCAGTACAGATCTCGTGTGAGGCTGCAGGTGCCTAATGCACTAGTTGGAGAAGAACGGCACGCTTTATCAAGTGAGCTGACTACATAGAGCTGAGAAATGACACCCCAGCAGGAATCATCCCCCTGTTCTAGGCAGCCGCCTCTCTGGCATCACGTACCATAACTGTGCTTTGCTTGCTGCTTCCCTTGTCAGTTTTCAGGAATCAAGAGCTTTCCAAGAGCCAACAGCCACCAGGTAATATCTGGAAACTCACAATCTCTGGCTAACTAATTCTTGTCCCACTCCACAATGAGACTGGACCAAGCAGTTGTCCCC
This sequence comes from Aptenodytes patagonicus, assembly GCF_965638725.1. Classification (NCBI taxonomy): domain Eukaryota; kingdom Metazoa; phylum Chordata; class Aves; order Sphenisciformes; family Spheniscidae; genus Aptenodytes; species Aptenodytes patagonicus. Next base: position 108,696,496 of record NC_134951.1, read on the forward strand.
TCATATTTTATATGTTTATATGTGTGCGTGTTTGTAATTGATACTTGCTGCATACTACATTATTCAGCTTAACTTTCTTTTGCTCTTATACATTCTATGACACTATTTTATCTTTGAAAATCTAATAACTTCTTACACTTTTTATATGCAGTACACAAACATATTCTATTTGAGCTTTAGATGATAAACAAAAAAGAGTAATTCAAAATAGCAGTTCAGGGCAGCAAAGGAATTAAAAAGAAAAGACAAAAACATGGCATTTCGCTATGAAAAATGTCAAGTTATTCTTTGAATGTTGGCTCAGGAAAATCTCGATACATTTCTGGTAAATGAGGCATGAAGCATATTCTTAAAAATATGGTGTCCAGGAGATAGTACTACCCAATATTTTATCCTAATGGCAATATATAGTACTTAAAAAAGCTTGAACTTTAAATCAAACACTTTGGGGAGGACATGGCCAATCTATTAGTTTTTCAAATATAACTTAGTACCAACATGAAGATGAGATAGTAAACCATTTCTGGGAGCTTACTTGGTTAAAGTCTATTTAACATTGGAGTGTGGTTTATTCTCTAATTAGTATGCAAGCAAGGTGAATGATCTTCTTAGATCACCTATACTTCTCCAAAACTTCATATTCCTTGACTGGAGTCATTAATGTCTTGTTGGGTCAAGATAACCCCTGGTGTACATACTCATAAAGGATGCACTACCTTTGATTCAGTACAATTATTTGAGTGGCAAAACTATAATATTTGTCATGCTTACAGAAATTATAGCAGAAAAACCAAGAAGAGAACAACATAGCATCCCTTTGAAAGACAGAATATTTTATTATTTCTGAATAAACAGTATGGCAGAAGCCCGTTTTGTTCATTATTATAATTTATTCTGAAGAAATTTATCTTCCCTATTTGCCATTCCTTCTTACTTTAAAAGTTGTTTACAATACGTTCCTCCTGGGACAAGTTGTTGCCTAAGTTTTCATCCATCTCAAGCAAAACCAAATATGAGACGCTTTTTTATAGAGAACAATGTCAAAATATATGTCTCTCACACACACACCTATTTAGAGGACAGTAGTGCTAACACTTATCATTCTTTAAATCCTTCCACTGGAAGCAAGAGGGTGCAAGTCCTTTCATCTCTTGTGAAATAGCTTCAAAATTTTGCTCAGATAATAGCAAGTTACTATTACAAATTTATCATTTATGACAGTAGAAAGTTCTCATAACAGGCTGTCTCTCTTACTTCTGGGACAACCAAACTGTATCCATTTGAAAAGGAAACTACCAGGTCTTTTCTGATTTTTACTAGATTTCTGTGCAGGTTGTAAGGCAGAGATAGTGACAAGTCTTTCCTAAACAGGCAACTCAGTGTGCAGATGAAGGATACAGTTCTTGTACAGGTGAAATGGAGTTTCTGCAAAGATTGCCTCTGGAAAAGTCTTGTGTCATTTTTCTGGTCAGTGTCCTTTCCTTCCACTTGACAGAGCAAGCAATTTTAGGAAGGACTCCAAATCTGGCAATTTTGCACTTGATTTCATGCTGACAGCTACAGTGTGCCAACTGTTGAGGCTACTTGGGTGTCAAGCATTTCTCCTGATTCTTCTGGTTACTCGATATGATAGGAGAAAGGTGACTTCTGTTTGGCTTTACCACGTGTTAAAACACAAGCAAACAATAATTCTTTCAGAAAAGGGGCGGTAGCCTAAAATTGACAAGTAGGTTGAATTAATTAGGTTTTAACTAATAATTCTGTTTGGTAGGTCTGCCATCCTGTCTCAGACGTAATTTCTCTTTTGCTCATCCTTTGCAGTCTTTCCTGAGAATTTTTTCTTTGTCTAAAATATGGGTATACAAAGGTTTGTAATGTGGAAGTCTGGTACACTACAAGCTCTCTAAACAAGGACCTGCAGCCAGTTGGCTACTGGTAGCAGGATGCTGACACACTTTTTGTCTGCCTGTCATAAGCATGTGCCATCACCCTGCTTACCTCCTCTTTTACATCCCCAAAACAGAAAACGCTTATTGGCAAAGTTTTCCGGACCTTCCTTATCAAATGAAGGAAAGCTTTCAACTGAATTTAAGGGCTTCTTACCTGTAGACCAGCCACTACATAGAAAAGTCATTTGTTCCAAGTGACACAGCTTCAGTGCCCTGCAACAGCAGCCAGAAGCCATTTCTGGTCTCTCCCCATGGTCATTGCTCAGGATTGACAGCAAATGGCTCTGACATGCACCTCAGAGCTTTAACATGATGCCTAAGTACCTGAGGCCTCTCTCTGTGCTATGCTTCTGTCCTAACAACATGTTACATCAGTAACTTCAGAAAACCTGCCTCCTAAGTTTGCAACAGCCAAAGTCCTTTGATAATACGGAAAAAAAATTCACAGGGTTTCCTTCCTTTTCTCTGGTTGTTCATTAGACCATCTCAATACCTGTATGGTCATTTTATAAAGTAGCTCCTGGGTTCCTTCTCCAGTCCTTTTTCTGAGCAGAGTTGAAGCAAGAGCTTTTCCAACCTTTCCTTTATACCAGACACATTCACAAAACAGGCCTCCCTTGCTGTAAAAAAATAGTCTACTTAGATCACTGAACAGTCTCCCTGACATCCTAGGCAGCGCTATACCCTACATTTTCCTATAGTCTGTGGGAAATAAGCTA